>NC_084738.1:47247063-47432063 GCF_033978785.1 Entelurus aequoreus | reverse complement strand
TGTGTTAAATGCGTTCACATTGTAAAGTAAAATGTAGTGCCACTGTCAGTACCCGGTGGTTGGGGGTGAGTTTGTAGTGACGGAGCCTAACAACCGTCTAGTAGTCGCCATCTTGACTATGTAGCAGAAGGGAAGGGACTAACTTGATATACTGAGAGAAGAGGGTTCCATGATATAGAGCAGTTATTCTCAAACTGTGGTATGTGTACCACTAGCGGACTCCATCTAGTAAATATTCAAACACAGTGTCACTGTTCAAACTGTGTGTAATGTTACAGTGGCCAAACATATCAAGTATACTTGTTAAATAAAACATAGTCCTTGTTTTTAATGAATACTTAAGCCACTACTGTATTTTAATGTTGGTCATTATGGTGGTACTTGGAGAGCCAAGTGTTTTCTGAGGTGGTCTTTGGTGAACAAAGTTTAAGAACCAAAGATATAGGCGATATACGTGATATACAGAAATTATATCGTAATAATGCATGTTGATGACACATTCTAGCTTTGTCCTGCAAATTTGACAGCAAGAGAGCTGCCGCCCAATGTAACGTCCCACCATAGTGCAAAGACGCATCTAATACTACGTTGGCACTGCAGGCCAAAGTGGCCCAAATCTGGCTTTTTTTAAATTTAGATTTTTTTCCAGCTGGCTGTTTACACTGCAAGTAAAATGTGATCTTTATCAGACTCCAGTATAAACGCACACAGACCCCAATGTGTCCCCACTGTGGCCTCAACGTCACTTGCATGTCCATCCATTTTCTAGCGCTTGTCCCTTTTGGGGTCGTGGGGGGTGCTGGAGCCTATCTCAGCTGCATTCGGGCGGAAGGCGGGGTACACCCTGGACAAGTCGCCATCTCAACACAGGGCCAATACAGATAGACAGACAACATTCACATTCACACACTAGGACCAATTTAGTGTTGCCAATCAACCTATCCCCAGGTGCATGTTTTTGGATGCACTTGCATGTGCAGTTTGATATTGTGAAAACAGTTAACCAGATTCTGTAAATGGACAAGAAAGTCGCTACTACCACTACAACATAAAATAAAAGGTGCCACACCTTAAAAATGTGTGTTTTTTTTATATGAAAATAAATTAAAGTATATAATGTATGAATGGACATACAGTATATAGTGTAATATATTTGGGAGGGTTCTGATCTTTTTATGGCTGTTAAGAAGAGGCAACATGAGCATCAGCATGGGTCCACGTTAGCTTTATTTTTAAACTCACTTATGTAAACAACTTACGTATGTAACATGTAAGCAAATACACCACAGTGTACACGTAATTTTTGGTCTTTCAACAATCGCTACTTCTTTGGAATCAAAATATACTGTATAATGCATATTACATTAGTCTATTATTTGCGCACTATTGACTAGAGATGCACCGAAAATTTGACCGCCGGAAAAAAGACTTTGCTCAATAAACTGGATGTTGTGATGAAGTATCAACTTCCGCTAGCGGGCTGCGTCTTACAATGAATTGATTAACGTGGACCCCGACTTAAACCAGTTGAGAAACTTATTCGGGTGTTACCATTTAGTGGTCAATTATAAGGAATATGTACTGTACTGTGCAATCTACCAATAAACGTTTCAATCAATCAATCAATCCCCATGCACACGATTGATGTTGCTCACTCAAAACTGAAGAAAAAGATGCATTCGGGTCGCATTGCCGTTTAAACTGAAGTCACATTTGAAAAGATACGATTCCAAATCAGATTCGTAGAAACCACCTGATGACCCTGTTTACACTGCACACCAAATCTGATTGTTTTGCCCTCAAGTGACACAGATCTGATTTTTTGAGCCAGTCTTAACGCTCCAAAGTGCTTCAAATCTAATCTTTTCGCATCAGATTCAGGCCACATGAGGAGGTAATCCAAATCCGATTGGAATCTGATCTTTTCAAATGTGTCTGAATGCAATGCGAGCCAAATGCGACGTGTATGTGACTTTTTCGTCAGCTTTGGGCGAGCTACGTCATTCGTGTGAATGGTAAATGGATTATACTTGTATAGCGCTTTTCTACCTTCAAGGTACTCAAAGCGCTCTGACACTATTTCCACATTTACCCATTGACACACACATTCACACACTGATGGCGGGAGCTGCCGTGCACGGCGCTAACCACGACCCATTAGGAGCAAGGGTGAAGTGTCTTGCTTAAGGACACAACGGACGTGACTAGGTTGATAGAAGCTGGGTATCAAACCAGGAACCCTCAGGTTGCTAGCACGGCCACTCTCCGAACTGCGCCACGCCGTGTGCATCCGGTTTCAGTGAGCAAAGTCTATTTTCGATGGCCAAATTTATAGTGTATAATAGTGCGCAAATAATAGGCTACATGTAATATGTGAATATATATTTTGATTCCAAAAAAATTGCGATTGTTGAAGGACCGGAATTGATGCTGTGGCATATTTGCTTTCATGTGAGTTAAAAATAATTATCACGTAGATTTACTTAATAGCCATAAAAAGATTACAAGCCTCCCAAATATATTACACTTTGTACATCCATTCATACAGTGTATTACTTTCATTTGTTTTTATGTAAAAAAAAACCCATTAATTTTTAAGATGTGGTGACCATATCTATGGTGGCGACTTTTATTTTATTTTGTAGTAGTAGTAGCGACTTCATTGTTGATTTACGGAATTCGTTCAACTTCCTTCACGTTGAGGCCACATTCGGGCCACATTGGGCACTTTGTGCGTTTACACTTGAGTCTGATAAAGATCACATTTTACTTGCAGTGTAAACAGTTAGCTGGAAAAAAATCTAATTTTGAAATAATCCGACTTGGGCCACTTCGACCTGCAGTGTAAACGTAGGCATAGTGGCCTAAATCTGGTGTGAAAAGATCATATTTGAAGCACTTTGAAGCGTTAAGACTGGCAAAAAAAATCTGATCTGACTCAGTTGAGGGCAAAAAATTCAGATTTGTAAACGGGGGCTAAGCCAGCAATCATTTCCTCCATGGCGGCAAATGAACTGTTTCTTACACATATTATTATCACTGCAAGATGAGGAATCGCTAAAGATGCTACACTACACACTGTGGGAGGACACATTAAGCCATTCTGATTGGTAAGCTCTGGAATGAAAACAAAGGTGGGCAGATCGATAGATATATATCGACAGTAATGATACCAAGTAAAGTGCCGGTATATGGTCAATATTTCAGTAATTAGATCAAGATTTTTTTATCACAACAGTTGTTTTTGTTTTTGTTTACAAGTGATTGGACACAGGAACAATTTAAAGGGGAACTGCGCTATTTAAAAAGCTTGCTTATCATTCACAATCCTTATGTAAGACAAGAACACATATGTCTTACTTCATTTAGTGTATTCTAACTTGTACTATAATATACGGTAAGCAAGAAGCTAATACAGTGCTTCTTAATTACTTTTTTGTCATGCCCCTCCTTGAGGACATCATTTTTATCATGCCCACCAGATTGAAATACGATTGAAAACCTGATATGTATTTATTTATTCGTACAAACCACTACAGCACCAACACATGCCACCTAACTAAAGCGTATTATTTTCTGACGCACCCCGCCCAGACATCTTATCATGCCTGCCCACTATATGAGAAGTATTGGTCTATGATTACAACACTTTAAAGGTGCTGCAGTCTGGCTGGAGGCTTGTGTATCATTCAAGAATGATAAAAGACTCTCAGACTTGCCCTGAAACCTGACCGGGCCCCCGACCCCCCGGGGGCCCCTCCCCAATATTTGAGAAGCACTGAGCTATTTGGAGTAATCTATTTCACCTATTAAACACTAAAAAAAAACGCCAAGAATACTCCATTTACATGTCGTAATCTGCATATAAACCAAGTTTTAGCAACATTGTTATTATAAGCGCTAACGCTTTTAGTGGTGCCGTGATCACAGAGCCCCAACTAGCTTATGCAGCTGTTGATATACTGAGTCGAGTTGCTGAAAATTAATTCAAGATTATAAATTATGCCTCTCACTAGTAAAGTAGAAGGTTGTGACCATACATTGGGAAGTTGATCAACTTTGACATTCGATTTAGACACTGAAATGACAGGAAAGACACAAAAAAACGCTTGTTTGCGACCACATTTTTTATTTATTTTTCCTGCGTATAGGTAATGATTATTTTTTTTATCCAAACGGTAAGATATAAACATCCCATCAGTCGGCATCCTAGTGAGTGCAGATATTGTACAGTAAGTAACTGATTGTTTTATTATGTTTATAGAGTAGTTTGTATTTCTTGTTTAGCACTTAGCAATGCTGCTGCACAATGCTTAATGTTTCCCCAAAGCTGGATCTGTTTAGCACGCAGCTTCTAAAACGTTCCAAAGTAGCCGTCGTTGGCTCTCATGGAGTCTGCCATGATTAGTTGAGTTGTTGTAAGAAACAATTAGCTTTGTGATGCGTCTGTACAATTTATGCGCCACTGCATGCTTAAAATGACCAAAATATGTAAATATACATGTTATTATTAAAGTGCCTGTCACTACATTACTTATATACTTACAGTATGTATTTCCAACATTAATTGAGGTTTTTGGATGAGCGGAATAGAGCCAATCCCATTTGCTTGTTTTTAGCTGACTTTTGCTAGCGTTAGAAGTTAGAATGCATAAAAAAATAAACATATATGTGCACCTGTTTGACACAAGGCATGGCTATTTAACTATATAATGAAGAGGGCTGCAGTTTCAAGAGCCCAAGGGCTCAGGGGCCGGACATCAAAATGTGGATGAATCGTAAGAAAGGGCTTCCGCAGGTTATATTTCTTTGAGGCTGTGTTTACTTAATTGCGAAGTGAACACCTCGGCTTTCACACTGCACAGTTAAAAAAAATAAAAAATTATTCTACCCTCGCTACTCGCTTCCAGCGTGTGCAGCTAGTTAACAGTATGAAGAAAAATAAGCTCTAGTTTTTGTTGAAGATTGATGTTCCTTTTTCTGAAAAGTTTTCTTTTTTCAGTTTAATTTCTTTACACTTCTTCCTTCATTTAGATTTGTAAGACGGAAAATATAAACATAAAATAAACATAAAAGTATAACGTCCATTGTGTAGTTTACATAAATAAAATAGAATGTTTAGTGTTAATATATTCACACAATAAACTACACATGTTTACACGTTTAGAAATTATACAACCTTCACACACCAAACATTGCATAGGACTTATCACTATTAGCGTTGTCGCCCTCTAGTAGTTAATTTTAGCATTACATATATCAAACAAGATTTGATCATTACTCTCAGTTAAAAAACAACACGGCCACAAATACAAAATACATCACAAAGTCAGCAATTTCAATACAAAACAAACTAAATATCTTTATGCACAAATTATATCTACTTACAAATGTTTGACCAGGTTTTGTGATTAAACTTACACGCTGGGATTTCTACCATTGTTGCTTGTCTGGATCAAAGTGTCCGTCGCTTCAAACTCAAGCACTTGCTCGGTATAGAACATTCATACTTTGTTGTCCAGTCATTGTTAAAAGTCAGATTTTTGCAATTTATTGTAATTTTTTTTCCAGGGTTGAGTGAGTGGTCTTCTTCTACTCACCCCACTGCTGCTTCATTGTGACACATATGCCTCGCTGTTGCCCACTTCAGGTTGGTGGGAGTACTGCATACGTGATCAGCCTTAGTTTTAATGGTTTCATCAAGCCTATTTGGGTGAGGTTTGGCGGGCCAAATGAAAAGCTTTGGCGGGCCGGACGTGGCCCGCTAGCTGCCAGTTGTATAAGCATAACATAAGGATTGTGAATGATATGCAAAATTCCCGAAAAATTGCAGTTCCTCTTAACGGCGAAAATCAAAGGATGTAAATCAAAACCAGTATTAGGAAACTATTTGTAGATTGAGTGGCAACACTAAATTGGCCCTAGTATGTAAATGTGAGTGTGAGTGTTGTCTGTCTATCTGTGTTGGCCCTGCGATGAGGTGGCGAATTGTCCAGGCCGGTGTACCCCGCCTTCCTCCCGAATGTACCTCGGATAGGCTCCTGCGCCCCCAAGACCTCGAAAGACACAAGCGGTAGAAAATGGATGGATGGATGGATTGAGTATTGAATTGATATCCTGTGTTTTTTGTCTGATTGGAATTGTGATCAAAAATCGAATCATTCAATTAATCCTGCCAATTTTAGATATCATTATTGGTTTGACCAATACTGCTCCTGTAACTACATGATATTGGATCGATTCTTATATTTATAGTATCACCCAAAATTAATGTAAAGTAGCTAAACAACAGAACAATATGTGCTTAGTACACGTTGAAAGAAGTAAAACCATGTTAACCATGTGGAACACTTTCCCTTGTGGATCAATAAAGTGTGTCTAAGTCTAAGTTACTGCAACCTGATATTATTAGTAAATTAGCAAGTAGATTAATAATAGTTTTGAGAAAATAATACAACTGAAAATGGCGCAATATGTTACCGCATATGTCTGCAGCTAAATTAGGAGCCTTTGTTACCCTTTTAAAATGTTTCGATTATCATTTATATAACAAATAAATATCGTATTTGGTTTATATAATATATATATATAATATATAGTAATAATATATATGACAAAATATATTTTAGACCAGGGGTCCCCAAACTTTTTGACTCGGGGGCCGCATTGGGTTAAAACAATTTGGCAGGGGGCCGGGCTGTATATATATATATATATACTGTATATATATATTGTGTATATATATATACTTTATATATATATATATTGTGTGTATATATATATATATATATATATATATATATATATATATATATATATATATATATATATATACTTTATATATATATATTGTGTATATATATATATATATATATATATATATATATATATATATATATATATATATATATATATATATATATATATATATATTGTGTGTGTATATATATATATATATATATATATATATATATATATATATATATATATATATATATATATATATATATATATATATTCCTCACACACTAATTGACTGACAGAGTGCGCACTTGATGTCATGTTATCGATGGAAAAATGCATTTTTAGACAATATGATTTGCCTGAGCGGCGAGGAGACACCGAGAGTAACACGCGTTAGAAAATGGGTCAGAAAGGACAGATTTAAAATTAATAATAATTAGAAAAAATAAATAAAAATGTTAAACTTGGGACTTCCCTCGGGCCGGATTTTGGACGCTGGCGGGCCGGATGCGGCCTGCGGGCCATAGTTTGGGGACCAATGTTTTAGACCATATCGCCCATCCCTATGAGAGAATAATGATCGTCATTTTTCAGAAAGTGCACAATCTGTAATAGATTGGGGTCAGCACACACTGCCTTAGGTACCAAGTAAGTACACAGTGTACATACTGGAGTATAGTAATCTATGTGTACGGAATTAAGGAAGTAAGTATGGAAGTGCATGATTACAGTAGAGCCAACATGAGGCTAATATATCTTTTTTGTTTTTCCATGCAGCATTCCATCTCTGTCCTTTGACCTGGCAAACGACTCACTCATGACTCGTTCACGATGACTCTTTTGTGGAGTCGCACATTTCGGTCAAAGCTGGCATTTTCCCCCAACAAAAGGCAGACGTCCGCCTTCTGCTGAAGATGTTTTTATGAACACTTTTCGTTTATTTTCTTCAAATCGCAAAATCCGTTCCTACTTTTTTTATACTTGACTTCCCACTGCCTATTCCTCACCATCACGTCCGCTAAGGTCGGTCCTCGCCGACATGTGGTCGACCTTTCTGGTGACTGACGAGGAGGGCCGTGGCGTGGGACCTGCTGCCGCCGGCACTGCTGCGCCAGCAGGCGCGGCCCAAAGCATGGGGGGCCTGGCCGGCCTCATGAGTGGACGCAGCACGTTCGGAGGCAACAAGCGGCGCAGGACGGGACATGTCATGACGGAGGCCCAGGAAGGAAAGGTTAGCCGCTTCCATTAGCATTATCATCATGTCTTAGCATAACTGTTGTTGCTGTACACAGATCAAGCTGGCCTTCTTCGTGGCCATTGTGGGCGTGGTTTTGACGGTCCTGGGGGTGTGCACAGAGTTTTGGGTAGAGCTGGCACCTTCAAAGAGATTCTACAACAACCAGGTAGGACACGTACACTCACCTGCTAGTGCCTGTCACGTGACTTCCTGTGTGGCAGACATGTCCGGCGGTCCACTTGGGCCTGTGGAAGGGATGCACCAAGACGCTGTGGGTGGCCGACATCGACCCTGCCAGAGAGAGCTGCGGACCCGCTGAGCTGCCTGGAGGTGAACTACCCAACCTTTGACCTGCAGTAAAAAACAAATAGATGCAAATCACATGGTCCAGAACTATTTGGATTATTGCGCCTCGCTCTCGTCCTTCCTGCAGAATCCAACTGCACCTACTTCAAGTTCTTCACTACAGGGGAGAACACCGTCGTGTTCAACAAGACGACACACAAGAGTGAGTCAGCTCATACTTGGCTGCGTCGCCTCACACCGCCCACGCTTTTTTTTTTTTTTTTTTTGGTGCTAAACCCCTCGCTCCCGTGGCCTCGCTGACTAGTCCGCCCACGACGTTGTGCTCCAGTGTTTCACCGCGGCCGTGCAGCCGCATGATGCAAACATCACATGGCCATTTTGCCACTTGAGCTAGCAGAAGACATTTGCGCTTGAAGTATATTTATTGACTTTATCACAGACTAGTGAAACACATAGAAGACATTTTTTTTCTAGTATATTACTACAGAAATGAACCAAATAACATATATTCATTCCAAGAAATTAAAACAGTAAACATATTGAGTAGCTTGTTTTAATTTAGACATCACGTTAGCCTTTCCATAGCTTATCTTAAGCGATATTGTCCTAGCCTGTTTTGAATGAATTAACTAAAAAAATACAGTAAAACATGTTGAATTGTGATATCTGACACCCTACCAAAAAATAGAATAGTTAAAATTACCTTTAATGGCAAGAAATAGGATTAGAAATGAGCTATTTTATCCACGGTGGCACAGGGGTTAGTGCATGTGCCTCACGATACGAAGGTCCTGAGTAGTCCTGAGTTCAATCCCGGGCTCGGGATCTTTCTGTGTGGAGTTTGCATGTTCTCCCCGTGACTGCGTGGGTTCCCTCCGGGTACTCCGGCTTCCTCCCACCGCCAAAAACATGCACCTGGGGATAGGTTGATTGGCAACACTAAATTGGCCCTAGTGTGTGAATGTGAGTGTGAATGTTGTCTGTCTATCTGTGTTGGCCCTGTGATGAGGTGGCGACTTGTCCAGAGTGTACACCGCCTTCCACCCGAATGCAGCTGAGATAGGCACCCCCCGCGACCCCAAAAGGGTCAAGCAGTAGAAAATGGATAGATGGATGGATCCAAGTTTACCTGACGGCAGCGGCCATTTTAGGGAAGCCATATCCTGGGATCGACTGTCACATGACAGTCACATGACTGTCACATGACTGTCACATGACAGTCACACGACTGTCACATGACAACCACTCCACAATGTTTCCTGTATGCCACCTAGTTGAGTTTGAGTCGAGTTTGTGTTTATTTCGAACATGATACATCGCAATTTCCAGTTCCTCTATTCAACATGTTCGAAAAGGAGTAGGAAGAAGCAGAGCTTATTTAATCCTACCCCTTTTTCTTTACATAGTAGTTGCTAAAACTTTTGTTCACTTCCTGTTCTGAATTCATTCACAGTAGGTTTACAGTCAAAAACAAAGCTCTTTAGGACAACCATCCATTTTCTACCGCTTGTCCCTTTTGGGGTCGCGGGGGGTGCTGGAGCCTATCTCAGCTGCATTCGGGTGGAAGGCGGGGTACACCCTGGACAAGTCGCCACCTCATCACAGGGCCAACACAGATAGACAGACAACATTCACACTCACATTCACACACTAGGGCCAATGTAGTGTTGCCAATCAACCTATCCCCAGGTGCACGTTTTTGGAGGTGGGAGGAAGCCGGAGTACCCGGAGGGAACCCATGCATCACAGTGAAAACATGCAAACTCCACACAGAAAGATCCCGAGGCCGGTATTGAACTCAGGACTACTCAGGACCTTCGTATTGTGAGGCACATGCACTAACCCCTGTTCCACCGTGCTGCCCCAAGCTAAACATATAGTGTCCATAATTGAACAATATTGCAATCTAAAAGAACATTTGGCAATACAACCAAGTATCAAATAATTATAGAACATGCTACTTACACGTGCAGAGTCAAAGCAGAAGCGTATTAAAAAGTATCCAGTAACAGACGTGTCCGCATCATTTAACTTACTGCATCATGATCTTTGATTATTGTGGACACTGGTGTCACCAAAAATTATTTTTTCCACAATTTGATCACAGCATAAGTCTATTCCACATTCCACATTACAAAAAAATTACAAGTATGCATGATTCTTATTTCTATCGTATCGGAATAATGTAATTATTGGTCAGTACTCAAGACTCCAATATCTGGATCGTATCGGAAGTGAAAAAGTTGTATCGGGACACACCTACTTAAAATCGCTGTGTTTGGCCAGCGGCCCATCGGCACATTTTCACTTTGGCCCTTGGAGGCAAAAAGGTTTGGCACCCTTGGGTTAGAAAGAAGCCCTGCGATGAGGTGGCGACTTGTCCAGGGTGTACCCCGCCTTCCGCCCGAATGCAGCTGAGATAGGCTCCAGCACCCCCCGCGACCCAAAAGGGACAAGTGGTAGAAAATGGATGGATGGATGGGTTAGAAAGAACACATGTCCAGCCATTTGTTTTACGATGTCCTAAGTCAGGCCACCTGAGGGCGCTCTTTTTTTAAATTTTTTTATTGGTTAAGCGACACAGTAAGACTTTTTCAACCCTCTTCAATTCTTGTGCCTTTTCCAAATGACTTTCTTCCGCTCCCCATGCAGATTTGAATGTGGCGGCGGCCATGTTGTCCCTCTTCAGCTTGGTGCTGATGGTGATGGGCGCCATCTGCATCAGCACGGCGCTAAGCAAGGATATCGTCTTCTTCCTCAAGCCTGCCTCCGTCTGCTTCATCCTGTCAGGTACCGTCCAAAAGAGTTGAGTTGAGTTGAGTCTGTGTTTATTTGGAACATGCACGCATACAACATGATACATCGCAATTTCCAGTTTCTCTATTCAACATGTTCGAAAAGGAGTAGGAAGAAGCAGAGCTTATTTAATCCTACCCCTTTTCCTTTACATAGTAGTTGATAAAACTTTTGTTCACTTCCTGTTCTCAATTTATTCACAATATACTCCATAAGTAACAACATTAAAAATAAATAAATAAATAATAATTAGTGAAGTAAGTTTTATTTCATATGGTGAGATAAATAAGGTTATCTAGAAAATGAATGGATGGATGAAATAAATTCAGAATGTTTATCATGGTTCTTCTTCGTTGTACTTTGTAAACACTTTAAGTTTGAAGAGTTTCTTAAAGTGGATTTTATTAGTACATTGTAGTGTTGTCCCGATACCAATATTTTGGTACCGGTACCAAAATTATTTCGATACTGTTCGATACTTTTCGATACTTTTCTAAATAAAGGGGACCA
Organism: Entelurus aequoreus; assembly: GCF_033978785.1. Lineage (NCBI taxonomy): Eukaryota > Metazoa > Chordata > Actinopteri > Syngnathiformes > Syngnathidae > Entelurus > Entelurus aequoreus. The sequence goes on along the minus strand of NC_084738.1, from coordinate 47,420,470 downwards.
CACAAAATTGCATTATTGGCTTTATTTTAATAAAAAATTTTAAGGTACATTAAACATATGTTTCTTATTGCAAGTTTGTCCTTAAATAAAATAGTAAACATATATGATAAATTGTCTTTTATTAGTAAGTAAGTAAACAAAGGCTCCTAATTTAGCTGCTGGCATATGCAGTAACATATTGCGTCATTTCCCCTTCTATTATTTTGTCAAAATGAATAAGGACAAGTGGTAGAAAATGAATTATTAATATACTTGTTCATTTACTGTTAATATCTGCTAACTTTCTCTTTTAACAGAAGTGTAGATCACTTCTGTTAAAATGTAATAATCATTTATTCTTCTGCTGTTTGATACTTTACATTAGTTTTGGATGATACAACACATTTGGGTATCAATCTGATACCAAGTCGTTACAGGATCATACATTGGTCATATTCAAAGTCCTCATGTGTCCAGGGACATATTTCCTGAGTTTATAAACATAATATAAATTTAAAAAAAACGAAAGAAGATGTTGTCATGCCAAAAACTATCGACGTAATCATAGTAGTATCGACTAGATACGTTCCTGTACTTGGTATCATTACAGTGGATGTTAGGTGTAGATCCACCAATGGCGTTTGTTTACATTTAGTTTTTAAGCCAAAATGCGTCCATTCTCCCTTTTCTGTCTACACACATTGTCTGTTTGTAAGTATTCCGTGATTGTGCGCTGCCGAACATGCTCGTCTGCTCGTAAAGCAGCAATGAGACGACGTGACGACGACGGAGTGCGGGGGCGTGGGGGACCGGTACTTTTCAGAGGCGTTATAGTACCGAATATGATTCATTAGTATCACGGTACTATACTAATACCGGTATACCGTACAACCCTAGTACATTGTTTGATTTCTTTGCTTAATCCATTCCATAGTTTAATTCCACATACTAATATACTGAAGGTCTTAAGTGCTGTACGTGCGTACAAATGTTTTAAATTACATTTTTCTAGAAGATTACATTTCTCCTCTTTTGTTGTATATTCTTGGGTAGCACATTATAGTTTGCTTTGTGCATAATTTTAGCTGTTTGCAAATTCACTATGTGGTGGAATTTCAGTATTTTCGATTGAGTCCAAAGAGTCCAGCTCACAGGAAGTACTCAGGACAGACATCCTGTCTTCTCGTCCTCAGGTGTCCTGGTCCTCCTGTCCCTGTTGGTCTTCCAACAGGCGGTGTGGGCGCTCCTGGCTAGCGACCACTCTATCCCCCTCCATCACCAGTTCTCTTGGTCCGTGTCCTGCCTGGGCTGCGCGGGGGCCATCCTCATCGTGGGCGGGGTGCTCTTCCTGCTCCTGGCGCTGCCTTACAGCCCCTGGCAGAGGTGCCTCCCTCACAGCAACAGCAGCAGCTAGTGGCCCGGAGGCCGTATTGCACTTTGTGTCAGCGTGGGCTGGGGGGAGGGGCTATGGAGGCACTTTCGGAAAGACGTTTGGCTAAAGGTGTTTACTTTACTACAATGTAAACATCCAATATGGAGTCTTAATGCTCAGATGGGATCCACAGACAATCCTGCCTCATTTAAACGATTCATTCTCTCTCAACTACAATTGTCTCCGGCCTGCAAGCTAATATTGTTTGGCTTGCTATGACAGCGTTGTCCATTATTGAAAAAATTCAATAAAGCATGCGGCGGCCATTTTGATATTTGACATTTTCAGGAAACCAACCAAGCTGCAAGCTGATAAGTTAAAGTTAAAGTTAAAGTACCAATGATTGTCACACACACACTAGGTGTGGCGAAATTATTCTCTGCATTTGACCCATCACCCTTGATCATCCCCTGGGAGGTGAGAGGAGCAGTGGGCAGCAGCGGTGGCCGCGCCCAGGAAGTGAAATGCATCTAAAGCTTTGTATTATAAGTGATGACCCTTTTCTCCCTATATTTAACATTTGTGCTCGTTTTCATCCCTTTTTTGTTTGCATCTTACAAATATTCAAACTTAGTTTTTTCTGAAATTCAATTTGAAAATGTATCTTATTTCTTTAATATTTTAACTTAATTTTTTCATCTTTATTCCTTTTTTCCACCAAAACGGCAACTTTTTGTTTGTTTGTTTGTTCCTCATATTATTCTTACCTGAAAAGAAAAGCAAACAACGAACAAATTAATTACATTTAGTTCCCTTATGATATAACTATATTATTGTAAAATCAAGTTTAAAAAAAAAAAAAGCTCATAAGATTACAACTTTTTTTCTCTTGATATTATGATTAAACAGTGTTTCTCACAGTACAGCAATCCAGTGGTGGGTTGTCGGGGAGAAGAGGGGCTTGGGGGGACTTATAATAATAAGGACTTATATTTATATAATATATTTATATATATATATACATATTAACATATTTATATTAATATATTATTTATATATATATATTATATATATAACATATTTATATTAATATATTAATTATATATATATAATATATTTACAAATATATATAATAAGGACTTATAATAATAATATAGTAATAATTTGCATACGTTGCAATGACGCATTTGCAAAGTGAGTACGAAAAATTATAATCAAAACCAATGTTTAAAACTACAAACTGACATTTTGTCGCTTCTTTTTGTTGATTCTTATGCCACAAATAAATAATTGTATAAAAAATATTTATCGTCCTAATATTTCCACTTCAGTCTCATAAAATTATGACTTTTTTCTCTTAATATCATCCCGGAAGCATCTAAAAATAAAAACTTATTTTTCTTTTAATATTTCAACTTTATGCTTTTAAAAGTATTTCCCCCAACCTATTTCTACTTTATTATTGCAAAATTAAGATTTTTTTCTGTTTAAGTATTTGTTTTAATCTCTTAATAGTATCTCTTTATTCTAACAATATTCAGACTGTATTCTAATAAAATCACTGCTCTTTTCTCCAGTCTTCATTTTAGATTTTTTTTTTTTTAAATTTGGTTTAGTTTAATTGTATATTTGGACAATACACAAGCAGTAAAAAATGGATGGATGGAAAAATGAGCCACAGGAAGAAATGACCCATGGGCTGCACTTTGTACATCCCTTTGTTTGCAGCTATAAAGATTTTTTGCTAACATGTTGCTAAACAAATAACCAGTCGTTAATCCTTTAAACATGTGCTCTTGCAGGAAGTGTTTGTTATACTGTGTGTGCTGACTGTTGATCATTTTTAATAAATGTCCTTTTTGTGTTTTGGGTTGTTATTATTCATGTTATTATATACTGCACATGAGTTGCTAATCACATGTACCCTCCTCAAAAACAAGACACATGATAGTGTGCACATTGTAGAGAAGATTCTATTCGAGGGACTTAATAAAGTGTGGTATTTCATGATGTCTCTTTAATAAGAGCCCCTCATGTAGCTAATGAACAATACAAAATATCAACAAATAAGACAATGTTGTCAGTGACATTGACAAGTGATGTGTAGCTCACAGTACATCTCAGTCTCCATGTTGACCCGCTTGCAGGCTTAATTGAGCCTCTCCTACGTAGTTTGGCTGCGACCCCTTCTCTAAATATAGAGCGTGGTCAACAGGAACACAACCACACAACATTACACACATACACAAACGAACACACACGCGCACACTCACACTTGTGCACCGTCAGTATGAGTTAACTAAGAGCTCATCAAGTCAGAGGCTTGTCATCAAATGTCTTCACGTTGAGTCAGCGCCATCATTTCCATTTAACATGTCCTGGTTGTCTTCGTGTCCCACATCTGACGACCCCTCCCTCCCACCTACCCCCTTGGAGTGACAAGATGCACCCTCGCCTGAGTGTTACGGCGGATTTAAGCGCCAAAGCAAGTAAAAAAAAAAAGTCATCTTGACTGGCAGCCTCACCCACACCTGAGTAAAGTGCGCACGCGGCTCAGGAAGCTGTGCACGTTATCAGCGAGAGCAGACAAGGAAGGAAATTAAAACGTTGGCTCCAATGGTGACTTCATCCCAGCCAGGTGCATAATGACTTACGCATACTTAGAATTTCAAGTGTGTTACAATAAAAAGTAAAATGCATGTGTCGACGTTGTTGACATCCACATTCTTCCTTCTAGATTGGAAAAAGTTGGCCAATTGTTATTTTGAAGCTAAATACATTTTTTTGGTTCTCTGTTCTTCACTGCCTCAGTATTGGATACATAAGTGTAATTCTGCCAGCAAGGCCTTCTCTGCTGGCCTAACATAACCAGAAATCATGGTCATAATTAAAGATTAAAGTAATGTTTAATTTACTTTCCCTAAATATCTAAAAATATTCATATTCTCTTCATGTCAAATTATGTTCGTTCCAATGCTGTTGTTTTTCAGTTTAGTTTGTATCCAATCAGAATTCAGCTAGCTAATGTTGCCATGCTGTACGAAATCTGTCCGGGGCCTTCAGAATCAACAATGCAGGCGTCTGTGCACTGTAAGTGAAAGGCCTACTGAAACCCACTACTACCGACCACGCAGTCTGATAGTTTATATATCAATGATGAAATCTTAACATTGCAACTTATAAAGTGCAATTTTAAATTTCCCGCGAAACTTCCGGTTGAAAGCGTTTATGTATGATGACGTTTGCGCGTGACGTCAATGGTTGAAACGGAAGTATTCGGACACATTGTATCTCAATACAAACAGCTCTGTTTTCATCGCAAAATTCCACAGTATTCTGGACATCTGTGTTGGTGAATCTTTTGCAATTTGTTTAATGAACAATGGAGACTGCAAAGAAGAAAGCTGTAGGTGGGATCGGTGTATTAGCGGCTGGCTGCAGCAACACAACCAGGAGGACTATCCGACGCTAGCCGCCAACCACATGATGATCGGGTGAAGTCCTTCTTCGCGCCGTCGATCGCTGGAACGCAGGTGAGCACAGGTGTTGATGAGCAGATGAGGGCTGGCGTAGGTGGAGCGCTAATGTTTTTATCATAGCTCTGACGAGGTCCCGTAGCTAAGTTAGCTTCAATGGCGTCGTTAGCAACAGCATTGCTAGGCTTCGACATGCGGCACAGCATTAACCGTGTAGTTACAGGTCCAGTGTTTGGTTCGGTGTCTCCTGATAGTAGTATTGTTGATCTGCTGTCTATCCTTCCAGTCAGGGGCTTATTTATTTTGTTTCTATCTGCATTTAAGCACGATGCTATCACGTTAGCTCCGTAGCTAAAGTGCTTCGCCGATGTATTGTCGTGGAGATAAAAGTCACTGTGAATGTCCATTTCGCGTTCTCGACTCTCATTTTTAAAAGGATATAGTATCCCAGGTGGTTTAAAATACAAATCCGTGATCCACAATAGAAAAAGGAGAAAGTGTGGAATCCAATGAGCCCTTTTACCTAAGTTACGGTCAGAGCAAAAAAAGATACGTCCTGCACTGCACTCTAGTCCTTCACTCTCACGTTCCTCATCCACAAATCTTTCATCCTCGCTCAAATTAATGGGGTAATCGTCGCTTTCTCGGCCCGAATCGCTCTCGCTGCTGGTGTAAACAATGGGGAAATGTGAGGAGTCCTTCAATCTGCGACGTCACGCTACTTCCGGTACAGGCAAGGCTTTTTTTATCAGCGACCAAAAGTTGCGAACTTTATCGTCGATGTTCTCTACTAAATTCTTTCAGCAAAAATATGGCAATATCGCGAAATGATCAAGTATGACACATAGAATGGATCTGCTATCCCCGTTTAAATAAAAAAAAATCATTTCGGTTGGCCTTTGATGGACACATACAGGTGATAGACAATTGCAATAGCCAATCGGATCACAAGTTGTTGTCAGTAAGGCCTGCTAGCTGGCCTAACGCTGTGATTGGATACTCACTTAGGAGTCCCAAGTGAGTATCCAATCACAAGGAAGTCAACAGGAAGTGGCACCGGAACCATACGAGCCATAGAAATCCACAGAAAACTCAGCAGTACAATAACTACGAAGATAAAGTGTTTGTCTTACACCTAGTAATCCGCTGTGGACAGACGAAGCCAAGCAATGCAGGTTTAGCGAGTGGTGAGCGCTCCCGCGAAGGAAATCTAATTTTGGCGGGCAATCACATTTTGTCACAACGCCGAAGGCAAAATGGTTTGCCCTTTACTTTGACATGAATCAACCGACTACGACGGTACCGAGTGCTACAAATTGTGAGTTCAAATATTTTATTTCTTTATTCTTTTAATTGCTGAAGCAGGTTTATTGAAAGTCAAATGCGCCAAAAAATAGACCCTTTTGTACACTGTTGAGGGGATTCAATCCGCCGTAGCGTGCAAGTGTGTTTCTGTATAGTTAAAGTTAAAGTTAAAGTACCAAGTACTAGGTGTGGTGAAATTTGTCCTCTGCATTTGACCCATCCCCTTGTCCACCCCCTGGGAGGTGAGGGGAGCAGTGGGCAGCAGCAGCGCCACGCCCAGTAATCTTTTTTGGTGATTTAACCCCCAATTCCAACCCTTGATGCTGAGTGCCAAGCAGGGAGGTAACGGGTCCCATTTTTATAGTCTTTGGTATGACTCGGCCGGGGTTTGAACTCACAACCTACCGATCTCAGGGCGGACACTGTAACCACTAGGTCACTGAGTAGATATAGTATAGTATTAGTAGTATATTGTATCTCCAGCCGTGTCCATGTGGTGACATAAATTACGATATTTTGAGAGGTGAAGTAGGGAGGGCATCACTGAAGGCCAAGCAAGAGCAGTGTCTTTAATCCGATGAGGCAGGACAAAAAATACAAAAACTCGGAGGCTAAACAAGCGTGGAGCCAAAAACCAAATGGTCACCAAGGGTGAACAGCGAGATGGTCTATAACAAGGGAAAAGCACTTAAGTGTGGAGAAAACAAGACAAAACGTAAACATTGCGAGGAGCGAGCATTGACTCAAGAACTTGTGCTGTGTGACTGAAAACTATAAAGGAGAGTGATTAATCAAAACAGCTGTTGAGAACACTAATTACTAAACAAGGGCAGGTGTGGAGAATTAGTGTCCATGGAAACCAAAAGTAAACGAAAGGAAAGAAGTTACAGCAAGGAAACAGACTAAAACATAGGAAAAAAGCTACTAATCATAAATCAAGCCATGACCCGGGCAACGCATCATGACACATTCGACACCTCATCTGCTCTATGATTTGTTCCTTTGTGCAGTTATTTTCTCCCATGGATCCTTCATGTTAGCCTGGATTATGTTTTCAAGACCTTTGATGACACTGTCGACATTTGTGATGTTGTTGCTTTTATAATTGTTCGCCAGCCAGCCGTCTGTCAGCCAGCTGTCTTTAGTTAGCTTCTATATCTGACTTCCACAACAGCTCAATTATCCTTTATCACAGGGGTGGGCAATTAATTTTTACCGGGCGCCGCATGAGCAACCCGAGCACTGCTGGAGGGCCACACTGACAATATTTCAATTCAATTTTGCTCAAATTATTTTTGATATACCGTAAGATAGATAATAATAATAATAATATTTTAATTTAATCTAACTTATCTTTATACAAAAGCAGATGGCTTTTGATGGTTTTATTTTTAACACTTTCTTACACAACACTTCCTGATGTATATTACAATACAAAAATTTCAATTTCTGTCACTTCATCCTGCATCCTCTTTGTTGTAGAACCTTTATTTAACCAGATAAGAAAACGTTGTGAACGTAGCACGCCTGTAAGGTGATTGGCGAAGAAGGAGTAAGCGTTGCTGTTGCGGAAATGAGGAGTGAGAATTGGTTTTCCTATTGGAAAGAACGAGATAAGTTGAGCTGTGTTAGTATAGGTTACTCAATAAAAGTTTAAAAAGAGCGTCAGACTTGGTGTGCACTTCTTCTGGACGCTACAATTGATGTCACAAGTGGGATGAAATGCCTCCCAGTTCGCCTTGCCATCAAACCTGGGAGTCTTCATTGAGGGCGGAATTCCCCCCGTGGCAAGCAGCGTGGCTGCACCTGTAAAAGCTCTCTCTCTCTCTCTCTCTCTCTCTCTTTGCGGCGAGCTCCTCACGTGGCACGTACCTCCCGATGACGTAGCACACAAACAGTGCAGTATGCGCAAAGTTTTACTTCTGCCACCAATTGTAGCGTCCAGAAGAAGTGCACATCAAGTCTGACGCTCTTTTTAAACTTTTATTGAGCAAGCTATACTAACACAGCTCAACATATCTCGTTCCTTTCACACGCACGTCTCCTCACTCCTCATTTACGCAACTCAAGAAGACAACATCTACTTCAGCAGGTCGTTACACTATATTCTTTAAACACAGCAACGTGTGTACCACAAATAAGCACACAGCTTTACCTTTACTTGGCAGTCCATGTCTTGTTGAAAACACGCCATTCGTCATCAACTTTTCTCTTTTTAGCGTCTCGGGGATAACCGGGCATCACTTGTCGCTGTGCGCCTTCCCTCACAGGACATACGCACATATAACACTTTTCAAAATAAAAGCAGCACAGTTGTATTGCACGCAGGACAAAGATGTTTTTTTAAATGTATTTTGTAATTTGAGATTGCCGCTGCACGCACGAGCATACGTCCACACGGAAGTAATACAAATAACGCTTTTCAAAACAAAAGCAGCACCGTTGTATTGCACACTCGAAATAGATGCTTTTTAAAATGTATTTTGTAATTTATAATTGGCCTCACGCGGGCCGGACAGGGACGTACAAAGGGCCGGATGCGGCCCGCGGGCCGCACAATGCCCAGGTCTGCTTTATCATGTATTATTATTATTATAGATCATCATTTCTTTATTTTACACCCAAGGGATCCATATCACAATAAAAAATTACACAACAACCACAACAGAAAAAGCAATAAAAGCAATACAAACAGTAGAGTAAATTTAGAGTAACATTACTAAATTCAGCATGGCGGGCAAGGGGTTAGTATGTGTGCCTCACAATATGAAGGTCCTGGGTTCGATCCTGGGCTCAGGATCTTTCTGTGTGGAGTTTGCATGTTCTCCCCGTGACTGCGTGGGTTCCCTTCAGGTACTGCGGCTTCCTCCCACCTCCAAAGACATGCACCTGGGGATAGGCTGATTGGCAACACTAAATTTGCCCTAGTGTGTGAATGTGAGTATGAATGTTGTCTGTCTATCTGTGTTGGCCCTGCGAGAAGTGCCCCGCCTTCCGCCCATGTGCAGCTGGGATAGGCTCCAGCACCCCCCGCTACCCCGTAAGGGACAAGCTGTAGAAAATGGATGGATGGATTACTAAATGTTCAATCTCTCCACACTCTTTAATGTCCGACATACAGTACGCTTGAAGCTTTTTAATACTGGGTTAGTTCATACCGACACCACAGGTAGGCAGTATACAACTGCAATATGCTCTAAAAAGTGTGATCTTCACAGATACTGAGCACATGCTAAACTTTCCACAAAGCATGTTTGCTTGTGCATATAATGTACCAACGCTGCTTGTAAATATTCTTGTCATCACACAGGTCTTTCGCTATAATATATGACCTAAATATTAAAATCTCATGGTACGATATTATCACAGTATTAAGGCCACGGTACGATATTATTGCGGTATATGTCCCCCAACAAAGCTTGGTAAAAATGCCAAAGTGTGTAAAATAAAGTGGTAGGTATGTTTAGTATAAACATGCTTACTATAATTGAACATAAACATATGCTAAAATGTTCTAATCATATATTTTTTTAACTTTTTAACTGAAAAATGCATGCAGTTCCAGAAATAACAATAACAGAGTGGAGTAGGAGGGGAAAAAAACATTCCATATGTATCAGGTCTATCTGAGAAAGTCTGAATAATTTTTTACCATGACAACATCCCAGTACACTTCAAACTAGGCAACACCCTGAAACACAGACTAGTGCATCCTAAAGATTGGACACCCCACACCCACAAAAACAATCTGGTGTATGCTATTCAGTGTTATGATGAATGCACTGATTCATATATTGGAGAAACAAAACAATCACTAAGTTGACGTATGGCACAGCATAGACGGGCGGATTCTTCAGGCCAAGACTCAGCTGTCTACCTGCACCTCAGGGAGAAACAGCACTCCTCTGAGAACAAAAATGCACAGATTCTGCAAAGGGAGGATGGATGGTACGAAAGAGGAGTGAGGGAAGCCATCTATGTCATGGTTGAAAAACCATCCCTGAACAGAGGAGGTGGACTGCGACACCACCTATCTCCCACATACAACACCATCCTTTCAACCATTCCTAAAATACTCTGCAATTTAGCTTCCAACAAATAACAGGAGTTAGAAACATTCTGGTCACAGAAGGTGACCAGAATGTTTTTAACTCCTGTTATTTGTTGGAATGCCATTTGTGCCATTTGTTTACAACTGAATAGAAAGCTAACGTGGGGGATTCCGACTGTTTTGAACTGGTAGTAATTGATCCACAATGATCGTTCTGCCACACAATACCTCAATGCTATACATCCATCCATCCATCTTCTTCCGCTTAGCCGAGGTCGGGTCGCGGGGGCAGCAGCCTAAGCAGGGGAGCCCAGACTTCCCTCTCCCCAGCCACTTCGTCCAGCTCCTCCCGGGGGATCCCGAGGCGTTCCCAGGCCAGCCGGGAGAGATAGTCTTCTCAACGTGTCCTGGGTCACACCTCCCTTTTTATAAGCTGACTCTTTTTGTTTGAGTTTAGACCGCTTCTTGATGCTGCTATTATCGCATGTAAGGGCTGGTCTTCTAAATCTTTAGTAAAACTTGGCCAAGTACTATTCTGTCTCTGTGGTTCTTCTTACTCAACATATATGTCATCCAAAAGAACTTGGGATTGACCAGTATGTTTTATTCCCTGAGAGGAAGACTGATCGCATGCAAAACTCCCCAGATCGTAGACCTATGTTTCATGGTCCTTTGCCCATTCATTCTTCCAACATTCTATTTCCACCACGCTGCCTACTTCTGACCCATTCGCGGAACATTCATGCTCAACTGCCATTGACAGAGGGATTTCAGGATGTTTATTTTTCACACTTCTCCATGTTTTTTCCCATCCTCTTCCTGCTGAAGATTCAGCCATCCTTTCCCCTCCTCTCTCACCGTCTATCCACTTTGTGCAAAAGTTTATATTTGCTGTTTTTCTGTAGTTTATCAGTCTCTCCGTCTCCAACCAGTTCGGCAGTGAGTAGCAACCTCATCAGTAGTCTTTTATCTTTAGATCTCCAATCACTGTTGCACTTTTTTATCCATATCCTCACTTCTTTCCACACAGCTAGCTCTCTCATCATTAACTCTACAAAAGATAACGTTTCTTGTTTGTCCACCTTCTCTGTCATCATTAGCTCGATATTTCTGGGCACGCTTCCTCTGGGTTAGTATATTTATGTTTCTTGTGCTGCGTCCCATCTCGTTGCTAAGCATTTGCTTTGATGTTCAACCATTAGCAAGCTTGTTGGCGGCTAGCGTAAATTGGAATATAAACGAATACGTAGCTCACACCAGACCGGGTTCAAGCAAAATATGTTCTAGCCGTCAAGATCTGTGACCCCAAAATAGTCTAAAAGTATGATCACAGTGCAGAGCTCAGCATAAACATCCACGTTGACCCACAACAAGCGAAAAAATGTCAGACTATACTTTATAAAGAACAAATCATTCAATCAATCAATCAATCAATGTTTATTTATATAGCCCTAAATCACAAGTGTCTCAAAGGGCTGCACAAGCCACAACGACATCCTCGGTACAGAGCCCACATACGGGCAAGGAAAAACTCACCCCAGTGGGACGTCGGTGAATGACTATGAGAAACCTTGGAGAGGACCGCATATGTGGGTAACCCCCCCCCCCCCCCCCCCCCCCCCTAGGGGAGACCGAAAGCAATGGATGTCGAGTGGGTCTGACATAATATTGTGAAAGTCCAGTCCACAGTGGATCCAACACATCAGCGAGAGTCCAGTCCATAGTGGGGCCAGCAGGAAACCATCCCGAGCGGAGACGGGTCAGCAGCGCAGAGATGTCCCCAACCGATGCACAGGCTAGTGGTCCACCCGGGGTCCCGACTCTGGACAGCGCGCACTTCATCCATGGCCACCGGACCTATGCAACTCCCCCTCCCAAGGGACAGGGGAGAAGAGGAGAGAAGAAAAGAAACGGCAGATCAACTGGTCTAAAAAGGGGGGTCTATTTAAAGGCTAGATTATACAAATGAGTTTTAAGATGGGACTTAAATGCTTCTACTGAGGTAGCATCTCTAACTGTTACTGGGAGGGCATTCCATAGTATTGGAGCCCGAATAGAAAACGCTCTATAGCCCGCAGACTTTTTTTTGGCTCGGGGAATCACTAATAAGCCGGAGTTCTTTGAACGCAGATTTGTTGCCGGGACATATGGTACAATACAATCGGCGATATAGGCTGGAGCTAAACCGTGTAGTATTTTATACATAATTAGTAAAACCTTAAAGTCGCATCTTAATTGCACAGGAAGCCAGTGCAAGTGAGCCAGTATAGGCGTAATATGATCAAACTTTCTTGTTCTTGTCAAAAGTCTAGCAGCCGCATTTTGTACCAACTGTAATCTTTTAATGCTAGACATAGGGAGACCCGAAAATAATACGTTACAGTAATCGAGACGAGACGTAACGAACGCATGAATAATGATCTCAGCGTCGCTAGTGGACAAGATGGAACGAATTTTAGCGATATTACGGAGATGAAAGAAGGCCGTTTTAGTAACACTCTTAATGTCTGACTCAAACGAGAGAGTTGGGTCGAAGATAATACCCAGATTCTTTACCGAGTCGCCTTGTTTAATTGTTTGGTTGTCAAATGTTAAGGTGGTATTATTAAATAGATGTTGGTGTCTAGCAGGACCGATAATCAGCATTTCTGTTTTCTTAGCGTTGAGTTGCAAAAAGTTAGTGGACATCCATTGTTTAATTTCATTAAGACACGCCTCCAGCTGACTACAGTCCGGCGTGTTGGTCAGTTTTAGGGGCATGTAGAGTTGAGTGTCATCAGCATAACAGTGAAAGCTAACACCGTACTTGCGTATGATGTCACCCAGCGGCAGCATGTAAATACTAAAGAGTGCAGGGCCAAGAACCGAACCCTGGGGAACTCCGCACGTTACCTTGACATAGTCCGAGGTCACATTGTTATGGGAGACGCACTGCATCCTGTCAGTAAGATAAGAGTTAAACCAAGACAAGGCTAAGTCTGACATACCAATACGTGTTTTGATACGCTCTAATAAAATATTATGATCGACGGTATCGAAAGCGTCGCTAAGATCAGGAAGCAGCAACATAGATGACGCATCAGAATCCATCGTTAGCAATAGATCATTAGTCATTTTTGCTAGGGCTGTCTCCGTAGAGTGATTTGCCCTGAAACCGGATTGAAAAGGTTCACAGCGATTGTTAGTAACAAAGTGTTCATTTAGTTGTTGTGCAACAATTTTTTCGAGAATTTTGGAAATAAACGGAAGGTGGGAGACCGGTCGGTAGTTTACCATGAGGTCAGGATCGAGGTTAGGTCTTTTGAGCAAAGGATGAATAACCGCTTTTTTGAATGCTAGGGGAACAGTGCCGGAGGAAAGTGATAAGTTTATAATATTTAACACTGATGGACCTAATAATACAAACAGTTCCTTGATAAGTTTCCCAGGAAGTAGGTCAAGTAAACATGTTGTTTGTTTTATCCCACTTACACGCTGTAATAATTCCTGTAATGTTATTTCATCAAAAATAGAGAGACTATTTTGGAGGGCAGTGTCCGTCGTATATACAGTCGTATTTGTGTTAATAGAACCCAGTTGTAGCTGGGATGCGTTGTCTTTAATCTCCTTTCTAATGAGTTCAATTTTCTTATTAAAGAAATTCATAAAATCATCTGCCGAGTGGGTGGAGCTACTGGGAGGAGTCCCTTGTTGGGTTAGCGATGCTACTGTACTAAACAGAAATTTAGGATCGTTTTTGTTGAGGCGGATGAGATTTGAGTAGTATTTAGCTTTAGCTAAGGTAAGCATGCGTTTATAAGTTATTAAACTATCACTCCATGCTTGATGGAAAACCTCAAGTTTAGTCGCGCGCCATTTGCGTTCCAGCTTTCTACATGATAATTTATGAGCTCTAATTTCTTCTGTAAACGATGGGGTGCGCCTTTTAGGGGCCCTTTTTTGCTTTAGCGGTGCTATACTATCAATAATTTCGCGCAAGGCATCGTCAAAGTTGTTAGTGAGGTTATCAATAGAGCCGACATAATTTGGGAATGGTGCCATTACCGAAGGCAGTAGGTCAGCAAGAGTCATCGTTGTGGCAGCATTAATGTTGCGGCCGCTATAGCAGTTATTATGATTATTAGCTTGTTGACAATGAGTCAAAACTTCAAATTTTATAAGGTAATGACCGGACATTACTTTAGTATATGGAAGTATCATAACTTTGGAGGTGGTGACACCCCTGACAAGCACTAGATCTATTGTATTACCGTTGCGATGCGTGGGTTCATGTATTATTTGTGTAAGACCACAGCTATCAATTTTGGTTTGGAGCGCCACGCACTGAGGGTCCGATGGGGTATTCATATGGATATTAAAGTCCCCCATTATAATTATATTGTCGGCGTGCGTCACTAGATCAGCAACGAACTCTGAGAATTCACTGATAAAGTCCGAATAGGGCCCAGGGGGGCGGTAGATAACAGCCAGGTTGAGAGGTAGCGGTGTGACAGACCTCATAGTAAGCACCTCAAACGATTATATTTATTATTTAGGTTAGGGGTAAGGTTGAAATTTTCATTGTATATTAGTGCGACACCCCCTCCCCTTTTAAGAGGACGGGCAACATGCGCATTCGTATAGTTAGGAGAAGATGCCTCATTGAGCGCAAAAAATTCGTCTGGTTTGAGCCAGGTTTCGCTAAGACCAATGACGTTAAGATTGTTGTCTCTAATGACCTCATTAACTAATAACGCCTGGGAGACAATGATCTTATGTTTAAAAAGCCCATATTATAGGTATTGGGCTGTTTTGACGAGTTTTTGTTAAGATTATCCGTAGTAGCAATATTAACAATGTTGCGTTTATTATGCGTAGTGCACTTTAAATAGTTTCGACCATATCTAGGAATTGATATGACGGGAATTTTCTGATTGTTTGCTTGGTGCTGCAATAGACTGGACATATCATAATTTGCCACCTCAGTAGAATGCATGTCCACCTCTGACACAGACACAACAGAAAAAACATTATGTGAATTGTGTATTATTCTAAGAGAATTGCTATGCGTACATGGATTATCCAGCCTGGCGCTGGCTAGTTCTAGCTTAACTGACTCCTCACCCGGACTAACAGACATTGTAATTGCCTGTGACCGGGCTTGCTCTAGTGTAGTCAGTCAAGTGAGACTTAAACAGTAGTCTATGTTTCTAGACAGGATGATGGCGCCTTCCTGGTTAGGGTGAAGGCCGTCTCTCATCAGCAAGCCTGGTTTGCCCCAGAAAGAGGGCCAGTTATCAATAAACGTTAGTCCCTGTTGCCTACAGAAGCTAGCCAACCACTTGTTAAGCGAGACTAATCTGCTATATCTCTCATCATTGCCTCTCGCAGGCAGGGGGCCAGAGACACTTACTCGATGCCTGGACATCTTTCTGGCGAGATCACAAGTCCTGGCTATGTTTCTCTTTGTAATCTCTGACTGTCTCATTCTAGTGTCATTGGAGCCAACGTGTACAACTATATTCGCATAATTAGTGGTGCGATTAGCCTGTCGTACGGGTTTACTAGGCCTGTTGCGAGTTAGCTCCCTAAGATTAGCTTCAATGTCAGGTGCTCTGGCCCCGGGGATACACTTTATTGTGGCTGGTTTGCTAAGCTTTATGTTTCGGGTGATGGAGTCCCCTATGACTAAGGTGTGGTGCCCGGTAGACTGGGGTGTAGGACTAGCTAAAGAGCTAAATCTATTATGCGTCTCAACCGGTACACCGTAGCTTGTAGGCCGCTTAGGACTGCTACAAGCTGGGCTAGTTAGCTCGCTACAGCTAACGCTAGCAGATGTGTCCGCAACATCTAAAGTTACGACATTACTCTGCTCTAATTGGCGGACACGGCCCTCTACCAGAGCCAACCTCTCTGTGAGTAAGGTGCAAGACGCGCAGGAAGCCATTACTCACAGTGTTTTCTGTCACCGAGTGAAGTTCCTGCTGTCCTCAGGGAAGTGGTCGCGGTGTGCGGGAGTAGCTTCCTACTTACCTTCTGACCGGCGCTGCCTTTCTTAGCAGCTAGCTAGCTGAGGAAAGGGTGGTGGGACAGAGATCGGGTGATTTGCAAGTTAAATAGTACCACTAAATATGTTTGAGAAGTGATAAAGAAAGCTGTAGAACAATTAAAAGCACACAGATAAAGCGATACTTAGCCTTTTTCGCAACAGCGAACAGACGGCGAGCAGTCACGCACGGTGAACCGGAACCGGAAGCACCCGGTATTATATATTATATATTCCACAATATTTTATTGTACAGTGTCTTCTGGTATATTTTATTATTTAAAAGCGTCAAATAAATGGTTAATGGTGGCGACTTGTCCAGGGTGTATCCCGCCTTCCGCCCGAATGCAGCTGAGATAGGCTCCCGCGACCCTGAACGGGACAAGCGGTAGAAAATGGATAGATGGATGTCCTGTTAAAGATGGCGGCCATTATATGCAGTATATGCTGCCCCCTGCAGGCCTGGAGTATGAAAGCCTGTGTCTCTACAGTAATCTGCATGACACAAGGGATTTTCAAAAAGTTTTATTGAATATTTCTACTGTATACCTGTATATATGTTCATATATGTATTTGATGTTCTGACCACTATTTCGTATTGCTTTCTTTTATTGTTCTAATTTGATATATGCTGTGTGTTGGGAAAAGGAGCTGGCGTTTACGTTCAAATTATTACGGTATATCATCACTGCTTTGGAGGCAAAAAGCTTAAACACGAAGCTCGATTTCTCAGCACTGACGTCACATGACACACATTAATATATTACATATATATCTTTTACGTTCCACCAATAAATAAATCAACATCAATTCTATTTCCTACACTCATCAGTACACGAGCCAGAACATGAAAAATACACTCAGTAATAAAAAGGCAGAAATCAAACAAACAAAACAACGATAATAAAAATTGAAGTGAAGTTGTTTGACCATCAACACTTTGTGCACACGTCAAGTCCACTGAGAGCAGAAAAAGCAACAAAGATCATAAAAAACGCAAAGTCACGAACAATGAAACAAAGTACTGAGAATACACTACATGTACATTATTTGTACATTAGAGAATAGAGTGAAGGCTTCTTAGAGAGTTCCTCATTTGGTGCTTGAGATGTTTCATCTTAAAATGTGCTTTTCTTTTGAGGCTCAAACGCTGCAGTCAGCACGTTGAAAAAACTAAACCTTTAAAAAGTACGTACTTTAGCTAGAGACCGAGTGCCCGCAGTACCACATAGTTTCATGAGGGTAGACGGCGAGCGTGCGCTGAAATAGAGAAGTGTCTCAGATTGGCTACAACCCAAAATGTGGAAATCCAAATTTTGTCTTCACAACAGTCAAATGTCCATAACGTCCAGCACGTCCGACAAAGTCTTGTTTGGTTTACAAACAGAAAGAGACTACGTCGCTATAAAAAGGCGTTTGTCTTCTGGAAAGAACCATGTAACTTCCTGTGAGAGGAAAAAAAAAGATGACTGACCTCGAAGTGATTTAGCAAATATTTCACAGACTTGAAGGCAGTCACCTGGCAGTGTTGTAGTTTTTTTGTTTTTTTACAGTGATGCCTACTAACAAAGAATAGTACTATTTAAAATAATACATATATACATAAAATTCATATTTAAATTGCTAAATAATAACATTAGTATTAAATAATTATATATTAACATGTATTAATACTAAAATGAAAAGTACCACACAGTGTTAAAAATATACTTAAATACATATTAACATATACTATAATGTATAATAATAACAAACTCAATAAATAAATTATGAACATTTACTATAATTATAAATATTCATAGTCTGGACCCTTGCTGGTCCTGCTAAGAAGGTCTTGGGTCATTTTAAGGCAGATGTCTCAAACACATGTCAGCTGCTGATCACACACTGTATGCTCAAAAGTATTGGGGCATCTAAGTCTTCTGGGAAAAAGTAGAACAGAGTATTGTCCATTGGTGGTCACTGACATTCTTTCATATCAAACTCATGCAAACATGGCTTTAAAGACCTGACTTTGTGGCACTGGAGACAGAAATGGGGTTTCTCCGAAGTGTTTCCAAGTAAGAAGCGTACAATAATGTCTAATGAACCCTGATTGACTAAGGGGAGTGTCCCAATACTTTAGTGCGTATAGTGTGTCCTAATGTCCGTATGGCTGCTAGGTGTCCTAATGTGAGGACAGAACTTAGCCCTCCTTTGACTTCCTGTTGCCTCATATTTGGACGAGAGCTCTTAAACTGGCGTGGTTTTCCTGTTGAGCGTGTCCGAGTTGCTGTCTCGTTCCCTCTTGGCCGTAAGTCGGTCCAGGGTTCCCACGTTGCCCCTGTCCCTCTCCATGGTGGTGGTGGACATCGGAGCCTGGGGGGTGGTAGGGGCGGCTGATGAGGAACTATTCAGTGGGGCCGTGTTCTGGGCGGCGGCCGCAAGGTTGGACTTTGAATGGGAGGGTAGCGTGCCGCTGCCCCCTCCGCCGCTGCCACCCCCGCCGGCCTCCTTGGGGAAATAGTTGTGGAGCTGGTAGAGCGTGGTGCGGTCCACGGTGCCGTAGAGGGGCGGGGCACCACCCCCCAGGCTGCCCAACTTGGAGTCTCTGGACAGAGTATACATGGAGATATCCCCGCCTCCACCGCCACCGCCGTGGTGAGGGTTAGGCAGGGTGGCTACGGAAAACGGGGGGGCGGACGGCGGCAGGCTGAAGGTTTTGGAGGCGCCGATGGGGGAGTTCTCTTGAGAGCGGGGCGGGTCGGTGGAGCGCGAGCTGGAGCGCGAGCGTCTCCTGAAGCGATAGCTGGGCAGACGCAACATGGCGTGCGTGGTGCTCTTGAAGAGGTCGGCGCGAGAACGACAGCGCAGCTCCTTGTTCTTCTCGATGTAGATGTTGACCGCCAGCACGCCCACCATCTCCGCCAGGATAAACGACAGACCACCGAAGTAGAAGGACCACCCGTACGAGTAGTGCCATTTCTTGTCCTCGTCCTTCTTGGGAGAAATGTCGCTGAGCGCTGCAGAGATGTACACGATCACTCCAATGATGTTGCTGAGGCCTGAAGGCACAAAACGACAACATAGGAAGGTTTAATGCTGACTCGGCTGTGTGACATCATAGCACAGTGACATCATTGCTATATGATGTCATAGCATAGTGACACCATAGCTGTAAGATGTCATAGTGTGTGGCATTTAGCACAGTGACAGTGATGTGATGTCATACTATTTTGACATCATGGCTGTGTGATGTCATTGTATCACACATTGTGTTATGTCACGCGTGCAGCGCAGTGGCATAGCAGTGACATCATTGCAGTGTGATGTCATAGCATTTTAAAATAGGTGTGTCGTGTCAATGTGTCACATCATACCAGTGCTGTGATTGCCTTGTGATGTCATAGTGTGAAACATCAGCACTGTGACATCATAGCAGAGTGACATCATAACTGATGTTATAGTGTGAAACATCAGCACTGTGACATCATAGCAGAGTGACATCACAACTGTGTGATTCTATAGTGTGTGACATCATAGCAATGGCATAATGGATGTGTGATGTCATAGTATGACAGCAGTGAAATCATAGTTGTGTAATGGCACAGTGCAAAATATCATAGCACAGAGGCATCATAGCAGTGACGTGTCATAGTTTGTGACATTATAACTGTATGATGTCATAGTATGTCCCAGAGGTGGGACCAAGTCATTGCTTTGCAAGTCACAAGTAAGTCTCAAGTCTTTGCCCTCAAGTCTCGAGTCAAGTCCCGAGTCAAGACAGGCAAGTCCCGAGTCAAGTCCAAAGTCAAGACTGGAAAGTCTCAAGTCAAGTCACAAGTCCTGCATTTTGAGTTTCGAGTCCTTTCAAGTCCTTTTAACCACAGACTAATATTTTTACACAGATTGTGTATGCTTTTAAACCGCTGTATTTATTTATTAAAGCAAGTGCATTTGAAATAGCAGGAAAAAAAATAGTACTGACATTGCAATTCATAATAGCACTATTAACCAGTCATTTTAATAGTTTAAACAATTTTAAACATTTAACTCATTCCTTTACAGAATAAACACATTTGCAAAAACAAGTGCAACTGTACTTATTTGTACAAAAGTGTTAACATTGTATTTCCATGGCATATTGCATTGTAACTAGTTCCACAGCAGTTTCTATTCTGTTCTTACCTTATCTCATTGATCTCATCTCATACTGTATGTGTGTTCATGTGTGCGTACACATGAAAAACATAACAAATACATGAACGTAACAATAAACAGAGTTGTACTTTTTAGATGTCAGGGCCCTAAGCAATATGTACACATATTCTTAATATAGTATACATTTTAACTGACCTTTATTTGACTATGTTTGTCTTTTTGTAGGTGGCTAAAATATGCGGTGCTGCTGACCGCCGTCTAACGTTATGTTACTGTGTGTGATACAATGACTAACGTAACGTTATGTTTAGGTACCTCATGCAACCCTGCTTAAAAAAATCACTTGACAAAAAGAATGAATAAGGAAGCAAACTGCAGTGGACGCAACATATTGCTGTATTTGAAATGATGTTATAACCATAGACATCTTATAAGTAGACGCAGTATTGGTTGCTGTGACGCGAGCAAATTGCATCTTGAAGTGGTGATGAGGAGCCGGCGAGCAGCCTAAACTGACAGTTGACAGGTAGAAAACAAAGATGCCGGGCTGGTGTTCAGCGTTTTCCTGCTCAAATGAGCGGACTGTTGAAAATAGGAATCGGGGGATTACTTTTCACAAGTAAGATTTAACATTAATGTACTTTTGGTTGTATTTTATGAAAATAACATTACCACAGAGTTAAGAAGGAGCAAAGATCTTCAATATTTGTATGTGAAAATCACAAACAAATCTTCTGGGGGAGGATGACCCCCCCTACAGGGGTTTGGTTTACAAACTTTCAGCCCCACCTAAAACAAAATTCACCAGCCGCCATTGATTATAATGCATTCTCATTTTAGGCAAAATATAAGACAATACTTTCTTAACAGTATAATTGTAACCAGGAATAAGTCTTCAAGTAACAATATTCAAATACTAACATTGTTGGGTAAGACAGCATTTGGTTTTATTCTGAATCCAGTGAACCAGATTGGTGGTTTTAGCTGATGTAAAGACTTTCAGGTGTTTATATATGTTTAAGTATTTGGCAGACGCTTTTATCCAAAGCGACATACATAAAAAATACATACATAACAATCACTGTAAACATCATTTAAGGGAAGAATGTAATACAAAATATCAATACAAAGTGTCAAGACAGAATAAACTCTCTGCTGCTGCAGCAACAGAGATACGGTCTATAAGATATATAGATATCTAATGTATTCATACATTGTTTATGTAGGATATACGCATGTATATATAACGTAATTATATTGTTTCTTCAACTTAAAAATAGCTGACCGTTTTTTTCCCCCTTCTCTGGGTTTATATTCCCAGTTTTGATCTCGGACGTCTGGTCACTTATAGCATATAAGAATATTCTATTACTGTTAAGCAAACTATGAATAATAAAACATGTGTCCGTTATCATAGCTACACGTATGACAAAAAAACGTGTGAAAATGAGTGGTATTCAGTGAGGTAAAATGAATTAAATGCGCTGACAGTTCATTGCTCCTGCCAAATGAATTGCACTGAGTGGAGCGGATCACCACTCCAAGATGGCGGCCCCGCGTCTCGTCTGCGCCAGTAGGCAGTAGCGCTCGATGCTGCGTACCCTTATAAGATGTCTATGGTTATAACGTTAGCAGTGAGTTTACAGCCTCACTGATTTAACTACACAGCAAATAAAAGTCATGTTACTTAGCCAATAAACGTTATCTTACATTCAAAACTTACCCTTTGTGCAACTTCAAATGTCGAACGAAGTTAGAAGTTGTTGCGTCTCCGTCTGTAATATTCGAACTGCGTGATTTGCATACGGCAATTCGTTTTTTGTTGACCAAGTCGTAGTTTTTATACCCGAACGAAACCAACTTTGGTATAAATCTTTCTCACTGGCGCGTTGTTTGACAACTCTTGTTCATTGGTTGTCACACACACGCTGATAGACAGACACGTACAAAATGAAAGATACGGAGCGCTCCCAAATAACTTTTTAAACTTTAGGTTTTGGGGAAAGTAGCAAGTCATGTCAAGTCAAAAGGCTCAAGTCCAAGTGAAGTCACAAGTTATTGATGTTAAAGTCTAAGTCGAGTTGCAAGTCTCTTTACATTTTGTCAAGTCGAGTCTAAAGTCATCAAATTCATGACTCGAGTCTGACTCGAGTCCAAGTCATGTGACTCGAGTCCACACCTCTGGTATGTCCATCACAGCAATGACATTATAGCTGGGTAGATGTCGAATCTGTGTGATGCAATAGAGTGTGATCTCATAGAAGTGACATCCTAGCCAAGTGACATCATGGCACAGTGACATCAACTCCACACATTAAAAACGTCCTGAGTTGTCTGGTGGGATACATTTTGCTCATCTTCAAGCGTTGCTCACCTGCTGCCACAAATAGTATCCCGCCTCCCAAGATGATGTTCCTCTTTCTCTTGTAGAAGCCGCTGGAAGCTACGCACACACCACCCATCAGAAGAAGAACAGCGCTCAGGATGGGGAAGATGCTGGACGCCCGCACGACACCTGCACACACACACACACACACACACACACACACACACACACACACACACACACACACACACATTCTGGTTATCATTTAGAATGGGGACCAAGTTTTTGATCATCACTTGTGGGGACCACCCTTTCTACAGGTTGTGAAGGCATAAAACATTTTTGGTAAAATGGCCACTGCCCAGTTAGCTCATACACGTCTTTAAATCTCTGGATTGATGAAGTAATGTGCTGATCATTCTTACTGGGGAAAAAGAGTTAATATGGTTTATGGGGACCAAATTTTAATAATTTTGCATAATTCACACAAATTTGTACGTGACTACTGAGGACCATTTAAAAAAAAAAAAGGTTCAAATTAAATATGACATGATCCTCAGAATACAGCACTACAGCTGTCCTCTTATAGGAAGTTTCACCACTTAAATGTTAAAGCAAATCCTGCATCTTCTGTGACATTACTGAAAACTGCTATTTAGCAGTAATGAAGTTGTCTGCAACTCCAACTACCATATATAGAAGGATGGAAAATTCTGAATGTGAATCATACTTTAAGGTAATAATGTTTTATAATCGTGCTGTATGAAAATTTCATCCTAAGGAACACTAAACCAGATTTTGTTTTTGGAAAAATGTGTTAGTTTTAACTAAGGATGGATACCATACATAATCACAGTACTATTAATGCCAGGATAACAAATATTTCACTTTTCAAGAAAATTAATTTTCTCTTTCACCAATATTTGAAACACGTAAACAAAGTAACCCAAATTTCCCTGTTGTGGAATCAATAACAGGTAAAGGGGACCTGTTTTTTTGTCCCCATACCGTCAGAGGTCCCCTAAAAGGCCTACTGAAACCCACTACTACCAGGGGCGGATTAAGAAATTTTGGCCCCCTGGGCCTGACATGGTCTTGGCCCCTCAACCCCCCGCGCGTGTGGGCGCACACACACGCACGCACTATGCAAGAAATACTGTATACTGTGAACAGACATGCACACTGTACTGTACAGAAGAGTGCACATACTGCACACACACTATTAGGTATACCACACAGACACTGACAAGCACAGGTTTCACACAGACACAGGGGGAGGGGATAAATGGCCTAAAAATAAACATTTTTGAAAATGATTACGCCCACTTCAGTGATGGTGCATTGGGTCATTTGAGAGATATTATGTATTGGAAGTTGGTAGCTATCATGAAATAAACCCCCCAACCCACCCAAAAAACTAAATCGGACATGATTTTTGCCCCCTTTTCCTCCCTTCTATCATTAAAAATAAAATAATATCTTAGGAAAACACATTGGCATAACGGCAGCTGTGCAGCAAATTGAGGCTCAAAGTCTGTATCTATTTGTGGTTAAGCTTGAGGAGAAGGAGAAAGGTAAAATGATAACATGCATCGGAGAGCACCACAAAGAAAGGTGTAGGCCAGTTCATGGTACAAGGGCTGCATGCAGGTCAAGATAGCCCATTTCCAAGAATGCTATAGTGGCTGGACAGGCACTGGACATGTCCTGAACTCAGTGTCAGACGTGGCTGCCGAATACTTGGATGAAGTGAAGCAGCTGACAGATCTCATGCTGCCCCATCTGAAGACTGTCCTGGCCAGGCAGAGGATGGATGAGGAGACCTTCCCAATGGACCCTGTCAGTGAACAGGCTAGTAACATTGATGGCACCCCTGTGCACAACATTGGGATGGAGAGACAATGTGGCAAGGTGGACTACAAACTGAAGAAGTTGGGCACACTGAACGCAGTCAATAGGTCAATAATTTTACAGAAGAGCCAGGAGCTTCAGAGGTTTCAAGGCAGCAGCACAAGCAAAAAGGGAGGTTGAACTCAACTGGAGTAAATTCATGAAGGCAAAATTCGAGAGTAGGGCAGATGAGAAACAAGAGATGGCTCAAAGAAAGGAGAGTAAGAGACTAGACATGCTGGACACACTGAAATCTTTTGATGGCCCCTTCACGATAGTGGGGAAGTTGAAAAGTTCCTTGTGGATGAAAGTCTGCACAAGAATGCAAAGCTGCAGAGAATGAAGCTTGAGGTTCAGTTTGCCAGAGAAAGCACCAAGCTTCTGCCTAAAGTCAATCCTATCTTCACAATCCAGGTGACACTTCCCAGAAATGGCAAAAGTGCAATTCTCCAAGTCATAATGGATACTTAGAATTTTATGGTGGTGGTAAGTATTCATGAAAACAGGTAGCCTAACATTAGTGAATGGGTGAATTCTGGAAATAACCTAAAAATCTTACACAGTGCACCTTTAAGCAAGGGGTTTCTTTCGTGCTTTCAATTTTGCAAAATCATCCACCACATCATTGAAGTCCAACTCTCTTGTCAGCTCACTCTCAATTGCCATTAGAGATAACGCATTTAATCTTTTCTGAGTCATTCTTGTGCGCAGCTCATTTTTTACTCTTGACAAAAGAGAGAATGAGCGTTCTCCCTCACAGTTACTGACCGGTAGAGTGAGAAAAATCTGTAGCGCAATGTATGTATTAGGAAACGTAGGCTGTAGTCCAAAATGTATTATTGTTTTGAGCAGTCCTGAAGGGGTCCTCTCCTCATCAGTGTTGTTGAGCTGTATAAAAGATTTGAACTGTATAAGCTCCTGTCCAAGACTTTCATTGAGGTCAGATGGGTATGATTCAGTGAGAATCTTGGCCTTGTGAAGGACTGAAGCATTGGACTCTGTATCCAAAGAGAAAAGGACACTGAACAAATTGTTCAGATGTTTGTAGGCCTCCAGACGGTGATTAAGGCTTGAACTCAGTTGATCAATAGAGGCAATAAATGTCTCTATTTGAAACAGTTGCCTTCCCTCAAGCACAACATCTGGGGATGCTGATTCATCAGCAAACTTTTTACGTTTCCTCGTCCGTTCAGCCCTGTAAGATGGGGTGCCACCCAACATGTTTAAGGCTTTCTGCTCAAAATGATCAAATAGATCTCTTTGGGAGAGAACAAAGGTGCGCAGAGATTCCAGCAATCTAACTGCTGTACCAAGGTCCATGTCTGCTTTTTGAAGTTGCAGACTTGTGGCCTGAAATCTGGACAGAACAGTGTCCCAAAAGCCTGCCATGAAGGCCATCTCAAGTGAATCCAGCTTCCGCACTAGACTGTCAGCTTCAGTTCGTGTGTCTCGTTTCTCTGTGTCATCAGTGGAAATAACCTGTAGTGCTGCTTTTATTTTACTGTAGTTCTGCCACAGTGCTTTGGTAGATTCTGCACGGCAACTCCAACGCGTGTTGGATAAAGCTTTAAGTGTGAGATCTATGTTGGAATTGCCAAATACCCTGTCCCATCGGTGTGTGGATGCAGTTGTGAAGTTGTAAATAGACTGAATCAAGTCAAAATACTTAGAGACTTCATTTCCACATCTGTCAATGCTGTTGACTCCCACCAAATTCAAAGAGTGAGCTGCACATGGAATATAGTGTATTAATGGGTTGCTTTTCTTTAAGTGAGCCTGCAACCCATTATACCTCCCTGACATGTTGCTGGCATTATCATAAGCCTGCCCCCTGCAATTTGACAGCTCTAACCCTAGATTTTCCAACACAGACATGACACAGTTAGCCAAACTTTCACCTGTATGGCTAGTAATGGGCTCAAAACCCACAAAGCGTTCAACAACACTGCCCTCTTTGCTAACAAAACGGAATATGAATGTCAATTGGTCCACATGAGATAAATCTGGGGTTGAATCCACAATGATAGAGTAGTATTTGCTTGCTTGCAGTTCATCTGCTATAGCCTGTTTGGTTTTTGCACCCATCAATTCAATGAATTCCTCACAAATGGTGGAGGACAGATATGAGGTATTACCTCGACCCATCTGCCCAAACTTTCTGATGTGATCCTTTAGAAAGGGATCAAATTCAGCCAGGACCTCCAGAATACCAAGGTAGTTCCCATTGAGAGGAGACCCTAACGATTCATTTTTACCCCTAAATGCAAGGCCCCTTTCTGCAAGGAATTTAATGACTGCAACAACTCTTTGTAACACCTGCCTCCAATAGCTGCTCTCTGCCTGAAACTGTTTGAACAGGTCTGCATCAACTGTGGCACCTTTGGCGCGGTTCAAGACTGCTTGCATGCAGGTTATGTGCTCAGCACTTCGCTCATGTTCACCAAATCTTTCTGAGTGTTTCCAATCACAATAGCCTGTCACAAAAGAATGCGTTTTTGGGGAAAACAGTTTGCATGCAAAGCAGTAAACATTACCAGTAGAGGGAGAGTACATCAGCCACTCTCTTTGTACTCGTTGTCCATTGGGCAAGTGTGAAGTAAAATGTTCATTGTTTAGGCATCGGGTTTTGCCTCCTAGCCCACTGTTCCTCACAGAAGCTGGATAATGGCTGTGACGGTTGTGAAATGATTTTGCACCTCTTTGAATAAGAACTTCCTTCATTGACTCAGTGAGGGTCTCAGCCCATTTAGCGGGATCACTAGGTAGAGTTGTCACTGTAGATGGTGTTGAAGAAAGATTCAGCTCATTTTCTATGCTGTCCAGAGGTGCAGTGACCTCACATTCATCCGAGCAACTGGCTACTGCTGAATTGGTTGAATCATAAGCATCAGAAGCATTTGGTTCAGTGTCTACACTTGTAGTGGTCTCAGGATCTTGGGAGCTACATGCTAGCTCAGGTGCATTGCTAACCTTAGCTGAATTTGCAGTAGCATTTATAGAATTGCTTTCAGCAGATGTCTTTGTACTGAAGAAGCTGGAGATATTTGGAACACTCTCAAGTAAAACTGATTCCTTTTTTTTCTTTTCTTGCTGAATTTTTTTTCTAGCTCCTCCACTTAAACGTTTATGATCCATATTTCCCTTCTTTCTTTGCACATTGGCTCTTTGCCTATCACAACAGATAAACCAACTATGTGTGTGTGTGTGTGTGTGTGTGTGTGTGTGTGTGTGTGTGTGTGTGTGTGTGTGTGTGTGTGTGTGTGTGTGTGTGTGTGTGTGAGTTTGTTTGTGTGTTTATGATCGGTGCTGCTTCCTTCAAGTGTGTGAGGTGATTTAGAAAACTAGCAACCCAGCATCAACACTCCAAAGCAGAGAATAACAGCTTACTAGCATAGACAATTGAGAGCAGAGAATCAACTGATTCGTCTGATAGACAGCAGGAGAGCAGAGTGGTCAGTGATGATCGAATCAAGAAAATGTCTAAATGGCAAGGGAACAGACTGATTTGTACTGAGGAGAAAGAGAGAGAGAGCCAATTACAGTGAAATATATTCCAAAAGAGCCAAGTGACTAGCTGAAGGCAGGGACAAATGCCTTGGAGTGACCAACAAGAGTGCAAAGTACCAAATGGCAAAATGTGGAAAGACCAACAGGCAGATCTGCTTTTACCTCTTATCTTCACAACCAAAAAGTTGCTAAATGATGTTTTCAGTCGCTAGCCAGGTATGGCCAAAAGACGCGAAATCTAGCGGCAAAGTCGGTCAATCACACTGACAGTGAAACAAATATTTTGAAAAGATAATCATTGTACACCTTTGTGCACTTTAGTCTTCTATCTAAATATTTTCACAAAGGACACCAAGGCAGCTTGCTAGCTATGATGGGAGCAACAATGTCTGATAGACAGCAGGAGAGCAGAGTGGTCAGTGATGATCCAATCAAGAAAATGTCTAAATGGCAAGGGAACAGACTGATTTGTACTGAGGAGAAAGAGAGAGCCAAGTACAGTTAAATATATTCCAGAGCCAAGTGACTAACTGAAGGCAAAGACAACAGCCAGATACCTTAGCAGAGACCAACAAGAATTCAAAGTACCTAATAGCAAGATGGCGAGACCAACACAATAAATTGTATTAGGATTTAATTTATTAACGTTAATCTTAACAGCCAAAAAGTTGCTGAATAATGTTTGTAGTCGCTAGCCAGGTATGCCCAAAACAAGAGTCGCTAAACCTAGCAGCAAAGTTGCTTAATTGCAACACACTCTAGGATTCAGGGGAATTAAGGATAATAAAGATATTAATTGTACAACTTTTTGTACTTTTTTTCTAGTTTTTTGAGTCGCCAGCCATGTATGGCCAAAAGTCGCTAATTGAATGCCAACGTTGCTTAATCGCCAACACACTGGGACTCACTGAAGGACTGACTGAATAAAAAAGATAATTAAGATAATTGTGTACTTTTCTCTTCTGATATTTTCTCTAAGGACCCCAAGCTATCTGCAAGCAGCAATAATGTCTGACAGACAGGAGAGCAGAGTGGTCAGTGATGAATGGCAAGGGAACAGGCTGATTTGTACTGAGGAGAAAGAGAGAGAGAGAGCCAATTACAGTGAAATATATTCCAAAAGAGCCAAGTGACTAGCTGAAGGCAGGGACAAATGCCTTGGAGTGACCAAGAAGAGTGCAAAGTACCAAATGGCAAAATGTGGGAAGACCAACAGGAAGATCTGCTTTTACCACTTATCTTCACAACCAAAAAGTCGCTAAATGATGTTTTTAGTCGCTAGCCAGGTATGGCCAAAAGACGCGAAATCTAGCGGCAAAGTCGGTCAATCACACAGTGAAACAAATAATTTTAAAAAGATAGTAATCGTACAATGTCTTGTACTTTTGTCTTCTTTCTTAATATTTCTCAAAGGACACCAAAATGTCGCTATCTGCAGGCAGCTTGCTAGCTATGATGGCAGCAACAATGTACCTTAGAGTGACTGACCAACAAGAGCTCAAAGTACCTAATGGCAAAATGTGGAGAGACAGACACAATAAATTGCATTAAGATGAAGAGAACTGTTGCTATTATTAATCTTAACATCAACCAGAAAGTCGCTAAATGTCACCAGCCAGGTATGGCCAAAAGTCGCTTAATTGGCCACACACAGTAACAGAGAAACTAACAAAAAAAAGATCATAAAGATAATAGTTGTACAACTGTGTGTACTTTTGTCTTCTTTCTAAATATTTTCCCAAAGGACACCAAAATGTTGCTATCTGCAGGCGGGAGCGTGCCTATGTTCCCCGGGTCCTATGTTCCCCGGGTCCTATGTTCCCCGGTTGTTCCTGGGTCTTTGTATGCGACCGGGGAACTTAGGACCCTTTTTCTAAAAAAGGGTCCTATGTTCCCTGCATTGTATCTGGCGAAATTGCGAAATTGTGCCCTGACCAAAACCATCCCTAAACCTAACCTGTCACAGGGCGTTGTGGAGCACTTTTTTTTGGCGAAATTGTGCCCTGACCAAAACTATCCCTAAACCTAACCTGTCACAGGGCGTTGTGGAGCACTTTTTTGGCGAAATTGTGCCCTGACCAAAACCATCCCTAAACCTAACCTGTCACAGGGCGTGCGGCAGCAGATAGAGCAACTCAAACGCGAACTTCCTTCCTTCGACAACTTAAACGCGTCTCTGTCATGCGTGTCTGCGTGCGTCTTACTTAGTCGCGCATTGGAAGCAGCGGGGAACATAGAACCCTTTTCTGGAAAAAGTGTTGTACGTTCCCCGCAGCGGGGAACATAGAACCCTTTTTTTTAAAAAGGGTCCTTAGTTCCCCGGTAGAGGGGAACATAGGACCCGGGTAACATAGGGACGGGGAACATAGGGATGACCCGCTGCAGGCAGCTTGCTAGCTATGATGGCAGCAACGATGTCTGCCAGACAGGAGAGAGTGGTCAGTGACGATCGAATCGAGAAAATGACAAAATGGGTCAAAGACCAAAAAGTTATTAACTGACAGCAGTGACAAATGTCAGACTGTAAACTTTCTCGAAAGAAAAGGACAAAATGGGAAGATGCTGATAATAACAGCAAAATGGAAAATATAAGAATTTCCAAGTAATGCTCAACTCAAGTGTGTGTGTGTGTGTGTGTGCGCGCGTTAAACTTCTTGTTGAATGATTTCAAATTATCTCTGAGTCTGAACTGAGGGAAAGGAAACCAAATTTTGAGCAGTCTCTCACGAGTTCAAAATACCAAATGAGGAGATTCTAAAAGAACAGACCGGTTTATGAAAGACTTGATGGGGGAGGGGCACAGCTAAGAATACTTGAGTGAGATTCTGTGATCCAAATTCGAGATAGAGCTTTTTGATAATGATAATTTGTCAGAGTAAGGTTGTGTAATCAAAATTTGAGAATGAGCTTTGTCAATCAATCAAGAATATTTGCATTAAGTTCTGTGATCAAAATTCAGAAACAACCTTTAATAATTGATAAAGAATATGTGAGTGAGGTTGTGTGATCCATCCAATTTGAGAATTAGCTTTGATAATAATGATTGAGAGCCTCTGGCCCTCTGTGGATCATGGCCGCGGGGCCAATTTTGCCTGGCCCCTTGGGGCCTCTGTGGGTCGTGGCCGCGGGGCCAAGTTGGCCTGGCCCCTTGGGGCCTCTGACCCTCTATGGATCGGGGCCAAGTTGGCCTGACCCCTCGGGGCCTCTGGCCCTCTATGGATCATGGCCGCGGGGCCAAGTTGGCCTGACCCCTTAGGACCTCAGGCCCTCTGTGGGTCGCGGCCGCGGGGCCAAGTTGACCTGGCCCCTTGGGGCCTCTTACCCTCTATGGATCGTGGCCGCGGGGCCAAGTTGACCTGGCCCCTTGGGGCCTCTGGCCTTCTGTGGCTCGCGGCCGCGGGGCCAAGTTGGCCTGGCCCTTTGGGGCCTCTGGCCTTCTGTGGGTCGTGGCCGCGGGGCCAAGTTGGCCTGGCCCCTTGGGGCCTCTGACCGTCTATGGATCGTGGCCGCGGGGCCAAGTTGACCTGGCCCCCTGGGGCCTCTGACCCTCTATGGATCGTGGCCGCGGGGCCAAGTTGGCCTGGCCCCTTGGGGCCTCTGACCGTCTATGGATCATGGCCGCGGGGCCATGTTGGCCTGGCCCCTTGGGGCCTCTGGCCCTCTGTGGGTCGCGGCCGCGGGGCCAAGTTGACCTGGCCCCTTGGGGCCTCTTACCCTCTATGGATCATGGCCGCGGGGCCAAGTTGGCCTGGCCCCTTGGGGCTTAAGATTATTATTTTTGCAAAAGTAGTTTTGCTTGGGTCGCGGCCGCGGGGCCAAGTTGGCCTGGCCCCTTGGGGCCTCTGGCCCCCTGGGCCTGGGCCCGGTAGGCCCGGTCATTAATCCACCTATGACTACTACCGACCACGCAGTCTGATAGTTTATATATCAATGATGAAATCTTAACTTTGCAACACATGCCAATACGGCCGGGTTAACTTATAAAGTGCAATTTTAAATTTCCTGCCACACTTCCGGTTGAAAAAGCCTTCGGAGGATGACGTATGCGCGTGACGTAGCCCGGGGAACAGACGTATGCCTTCCCCATTGAATACAATACAAAAAAGCTCTGTTTTCATTTCATAATTCCACAGTATTCTGGACATCTGTGTTGGTGAATCTTTTGCAATTTGTTTAATGAACAATGGAGGCTGCAAAGAAGAACGTTGTAGGTGGGATCGGTGTATAGCGGCTGGCTGTAGCAACACAACAAGGATTACTCACTTGGATAACAGACGCGCTAGCTGATGCTAGCCGGCCACCGCACGGACGATCGGGTGAAGTCCTTCGTCGCGCCGTCGATCGCTGGAACGCAGGTGAGCACGGGTGTTGATGAGCTGGGCAGATGAGGGCTGGCTGGCATAGGTGGAGCGCTAATTTTTTATCATAGCTCTGTGAGGTCCGGTTGCTAAGTTGCTAAGTCAGCCTTAGCGTCGTTAACAACAGCATTGTTAAGCTTTGCCAGGCTGAGATCTATTAACCGTGTAGTTACATGTACATGGTTTAATAGTATTGTTGATCTTCTGTCTATCCTTCCAGTCAGGGATTTATTTATTTTGTTTCTATCTGCATTTGAGACAGATGCTATCACGTTAGCTCATGCTAAAGAGCTTCGTCGATGTATTGTCGTGGAGATAAAAGGCACTGAATGTCCATTTCGCGTTCTCAAATCTCATTTTCAAGAGGATATAGTATCCGAGGTGGTTTAAAATACAAATCCGTTATCCACAATAGAAAAAGGAGAGAGTGTGGAATCCAATGAGCCAGCTTGTACCCAAGTTACGGTCAGAGCGAAAGAAAATATGTATTTCACTGCATTCTAGTCCGTCACTCTAACGTTCCTCGTCCACGAATCTTTCATCCTCGCTCAAATTAATGGGATAATGGTCTGAATAGCTCTAGCTGCGTTGAAAACAATAGGAAAATATGAGGGAGTGAACAACTGACAACGTCACGGTACTTCCGGTAGGGGCAAGGTTTTTTTTATCAGAGACCAAAAGTTGCGAACTTTATCGACGTTGTTCTATACTAAATCCTTTCAGCAAAAATATGGCAATATCGCAATATGATCAAGTATGACACATAGAATGGATCTGCTATCCCCGTTTAAATAAAAAAAAAATCATTTCAGTAGGCCTTAAAGGTGACTGTGTAAACAGAGCGATGTCCCCATTAAGTAAGCATTGCCAGAACACACACACACACACACACACACACACACACACACACACACACACACACACACACACACACACACACACACACACACACACACACACACACACACACACACACACACACACAGCAGGTGTGACTCTGCAGAGGAAGTGCTACACTACAACTTGGCAGCAAAACACACACATTCTCATTTCTATCCCATATTTGAACAGTTACCTTTATTATTACATTTGTGGGTTTTTTATAACAAGCGATCAAAGAACAAAATCAAGAAAGAAAGGGAAACTCATAATTTTTACTTCTTGTAAAATGTAAATGTCTATTTACATTTTACCCTACAAATGTTCCTGTTTTACAGTTTGAAGATTTAGTATAAAACAAGGGTGCCCAAACTTTTTTCCTCCGAGGGCACCCCTGCTTTAAAACATTACAACATTCCAGGATAGAATCATGTGGACAAGACCCAAGTTCTAAAGGAACACAGTACATTCGGCACTTGACAACGGAGGCAGCATGTGAAACCTGAGCTGAAAATAACCCATTTGCTGCTTTTTTCTGTGAAAGCTGCTTTTGTGTACACCCCCAGACTCAACAGCACACACACACACACACACACACACACACACACACACACACACACACACACACACACACACACACACACACACACACACACACACACACACACACACACACACACACTCACACACCTGGGCTTTAACACACACATACCTTCTTTGCTTGACTCTGACATTCGTGCATTGATGTCCGCCCACCACCCCCTTCTGTCCTTTCCACATCCTCTTCTTTCTGTGTGTGTGTGTGTGTGTGCGTGTGTGTGTGTGTGTGTGTGTGTATGTGTGTGTGTGTGTGTGTGTGTGTGTGTGTGTGTGTGTGTGTGTGTGTGTGTGTGTGTGTGTGTGTGTGTGTGTGTGTGTGTGTGTGTGTGTGTGTGTGTGTGTGTGCATCACTCACGCAGCAGATACTCGGCAGCGTCTTGGTCGTAGTCGGCGTCATCTGGGAAATGATTGATCTGGGAACACACACCTTGCTTCAAGCCTGACAGCAAAGACAAGGTGGAATACGATGAAGACAGGAGCGAAAAACATTTGCGTTAGCTTAGCCACTTAGCGTCCAGCAATGTTCTCGACTAGGCAAAAAACAACCAAAAAAAACACTTAATATTTCATCTTCCCTCTATTGATTTTGAGTCAGTCTGTCCAAGGGGACGCCAAGAAACACAAATACTCAACATGAAATGTTACATAACATTTTCATTTACTCATGTAAAAATCAGTGGTGCTTTTTGATATCGGCCACATGGGCAATTGCAGAGGTCGGCAATCTCTAAAGGGCGTCAGAAAACTGAGGAGAAATAATATATACAAATTTGTGCTCAGCGCTTATTTGCTTATCAGGTTGTAAACAAAGGAATTTACAACAGAATTGGCTTAAAAATGTAATTACTGTATTTTCCAGACTACTTTTTTCCTATGCATTGAAGCAATGCGGCTTATAAAACAATTTAATTTATGGATTTTTCTTCGCTAACTGCCAGAATGTTTTGTGTTCCACAAATAGTTTTTGTATTACGCCGACAGAGACACTGAAAATGTGTGTTATGGTTTGTGCTATGGCGCAATCTTTTAGACTTAGACTAGACTTAGACTTCCTTTTTATTGTCATTCAAATTTGAACTTTACAGCACAGATAAGAACGAAATTTCGTTACATAAGCTCATGGTAGTGCAGGATAAAAAAGCAATAAGGTGCATATATAAATAAATATATATATATAAATATATATATAAAATAAATAAATGTATATAAATATATGTAAATAAATAAATAGATTACTGTACAGATAAATATATTGCACTTTTCCACATGCGTCCACGTTTATGGATGTATGTTATATTGTCTTTTTTATTACAGCGAGTTAATCCATTTTGGGGGGAGTTGAGGGAATAATTTAATTATGAACGCGTTTGCTCACTGCAGGTGCTGCGGGGTGACAATGTGCTTCCTCTATTCGCAGACAGAATTTCTACTCAAAATTTTTATTTATTCGTCACTCCAAGCAATGTTTGTACGTTTTAAAATATAACTAAAACCATTCATACTCACTAAACAGTCCCATGTGTGATGTAAGAGTGTTTTCATGCATATGTGTACGCGCTATCGTAATGTAATCAAGATATTGTCGCTAGCATTAGCAAATATGCTAACAAGTCTACAAGTTCAGTCCAGTTCAGTTTATTTAGCACATTTAAAAACAATCCCAGTTGGCCGAAGTGCTGTACAGACATAAGAAAAGGGGCACATAGTGTCAAATTTACATTGTAAGACGGAAGGATGAATAGAATACAGTAGTAAAATATACCTTAAAAGAAGTGCAGAATATATCAGTCAAAATGTAAAACATAAATAAAAAGGGATAAAACAAGAAATAAAAACAACCAATAAATAAAAACAACCAATATATCCTGTCTAACTAGATTTTAATGCCAGGGAGTAAAAATATGTTTTTAGCCTAGATTTAAATTGGCCCAGAGACTGGGAGGACCTAATAGATAGTGGAAGGTTGTTCCATAGTCTGTGCCCTACCACTCTCGTTTTTAGCCTAGTTTTTGGGACAGCTAGGAGGAGCTGGTCTGAAGATGTCAGGGTCCTGCTGGGACGATAAGGCTGCAGCAGCTCAATAAAATAAGGCGGGCTTCTTGGTGTAAGCATTTAAAAACAATAGGTAACATTTTCAAATGAACTCTAATAGTATATGGGAGTCAATGAAGGGAAGCCAGTACGAGGGTAATGTGCTCGCGGCGTTCGGTTTTAGTTAAAAGACGGGCAGCAGAGTTCTGCAAGCGCTGCAGCCGCTGGAGAGAGCCCTGATCATGGCCTAGTCATCCAGGCGTGACGTCACAAATGCATGGATAGCTCTTTCAAAGTCGGCCTGTTTTATTTTTTGCCAAGAGTCTTAGCTGAAAGAAGCTAGATTTAATGACACAGCTAATTTGTTTGTCGAGATTCTTTGCCAAGAATCCTAGCTGATTCTTGGCAATATGAGGACAGAGGATCAATAGCACTGTCATGCACACTAAAACATACTGGGTTATTCTGATAACCCAATTTATGAGTTGCTGGTGTTGAGTTAAATTGTGGAGTTATTTTTAAGAATAGCAATCCATTTTTTGGATTATAAGGGTATTATTTTAACTCTATTTCTGGGTTTTCAAAATGATAAATCATTTTTAGGTTGTTTTTCAACAAGTAACGCATTTTTGGGTAAACAGCTTTTTTTTTTAAATTAAAAAGTTACTTTTTTCTTGAAGGGAATTCTATTATGGATTAATCTCGTTAACATTATTTACAATCACCCAACATTGAGTTATCATAACTCAACTTTTTGGTTAAATAATTAAATGCACAAGTTGGGTTGAAAAACTTAACCCAAAATGTTGAGTTGAAATAACTCAATTAAGGGGTTCATCCTTTTCTGAACCAGCAGTTGGGTTAAAATTGGGTTATTTTTTAACCCAACATTTTTTAGTGTGTGTCCTTGCAGCTAGTTTGTTTAACCAAATACGATGATTTCTGTTTTATTTTTGTTTAGGTATAAACAATTGGCCCTCAACCATCAAACAATTCTGCAGAGTAGTCATGGCAACCTGGGTATTGCTTACTGTTACAGGCAGATATATCTGAATATTGTCTGCGAAACAGTGAAGGGACATTGTGTTTTATAAAAACAACACCCAGGGGAAGCATATATAAAGAAATCAGGACAGGTGCTAACATTTAACCATGGGGTACACCATATTTAAGGGCAGACTCAGAGGAGGAGTATTGGCCTAGGTTTACAGAAAAACTCCTGCTGGTCAAAAATGACTGGGACCATTTTAGAGCCATTCCCAATACCCACACAAAACTCAAGGCGAGTAAAAGAATGTTGTGGTCCACCGTATCAAAAACAGCAGTCAAATCTAAAAGCACAAGAACTGCAGATTGACCTGAGTTCACAGCTAAAAGAAGGTCATTAAAACTCTTAAAAGGGCATTTTCTGTGCTATGTTGTGATCTAAAACCAGACTGGATTTTTTCCCCCAATATCATTTGAGTTAAGATAATGAAGAGGTTGATCAAAGACAACATTCTCTCGGACCTTGGGTAAAAATGGCAACTTTGAGGTTGGTTTAAGATTTGATAAAATATTGGGGTGAAGGTTATTCTTTTTGATTAGTGGCTGGACCTCAGGGAGGAATTGACTACATGGACAAAAAAAGGCCCAATAGAGGTAAAAACATTTTTAGAAAGCTGACATGGGATAATGTCTAGTGGACATGGAGAGGGTTTTATCTGTTGAACTATTTTTGTTAATTCAGGAAGGGACACTGGCTCAAAACACTCAAAGGCAGTAAGGCATGTTTCCACTGAGACTACAGCAGCAGGAAGGGACAGTCTAATCATTGATGTTTTTCTGTGAAAAATGTCAAAAATTGTTCACATTGTAGAAGAATGCTCCACACTGTTGGAGTTCAGTGGATTAATAAGCAAGTTTCAGTGTCACATGAGTACCTACACAAGTGACTGTGTTGGTATTACTAACTTACAATGGCATTATTTTTATACCGTTTGTATCGTTTGCTCAGTGGCCTTGTGGTTAGAGTGTCCCCCCTGAGACTTGAAGGTCGTGAGTTCAACCAAAGACTATAAAAATGGGACTCATTGCCTCCCTGCTTGGCACTCAGCATCAAGGGTTGGAATTGGGGGTTAAATCCCGAAAATGATTCTTGAGCATGGCCACCGCTACTGCTCACTGCTCTCCTCACCTTCCAGGGGATGAACATGGGGGTGGGTCAAATGCAGAGGAAAATTTCACCACACCTCGTGTCTGTGTGTGACTATCTTTGGGACTTTAACTTAACTTAACTTTCAGTTTTGTAAATTCACCAAAACGTCACTGTGGCGTTATTGAGTCTGTTTAGCTAATTAGAGCGGTAGCTTCTATAGCTAGTGGGTCCCTGATGATGACCTCTGTTTTGTTTGATCAGCTGTTTTACTGCCCTCTTACAGGCACCGTTTGGAAACAATTAAGGTATGTAAATAAACATTTACAAAATCTTTTGAACCGGTATATATCTGCGGCTTATAGTCCGGTGCGGCTAATATGTAAACATATTTATTTCTTCAAAAATGTGGTGGGTATGGCTTGAATACCGGTGCGCTCTATAGCGCGGAAATAACGGTAATTTAATTCTTAATATTGTATAACATTGAATATATTGCAGGTTAAACGCCTTGAACAAATTATTTCACTCCAAATATCCTTACGCAGAGGTGTCTCGGACAGGGCGCCATTAAGGCCACAACCAGATCAGATCAGTGTTGCCGCGCTACAACGACGCTCGGCATGTTGTCTAGCTTCAACAACTTATTGTTTGTGATTATTCCTGTCATGCTAATGATACTAATGCGCTACATAATTGATTGCATGGCAACACCCGTGCCACACACACACACACACACACACACACACACACACACACACACACACACACACACACACACACACACACACACACACACACACACACACTAACACAGAGACTAGGTTTACCCTCCAGGCAGCAGATCCTCCACAGGCCAGAGTGCGTGAGCGCCCCCGGGTCTTTCTTGTCCTTGCTGCTGCTGCTGTCGTCCTGCGATGAAGACGAGTTGGCCGTGCTGTTGCAGATGAAGGCGCGAGCGTACAGCCAGTAATCAGTGCCGATGGCCACCGTCATGAGGGCGAAGGCGGCAAAGGCTCCCATGGTGGTCAGCAGCACCTGAATGCCTCGCTCGCACCACACCAGTGCCGGGCGAGGCAGGAAGCTGATCTCTGAAGACAGAAAGTGCATCATCATGCCAACATGTCAACAATGTCTTCTATGGTACGCACACACACACACACAATATTGTGTGTATTGACATGTGTATGTTCATAATGATGCTCAGAAGAAGAGTCCAAATGTCAGAAGGCGAGGTGTCAGGTGTCCACTGCAGTGTCTCGGTGTCATATGAGTGTCGAACAACAATAAAAACATTTGGGTGTCTTCAGCATCACGTCACGTGCACGTGGATGTGACATTCATGTGCACGGCAATGCAGATGTGCATAGTGTGTTTGTGTGCGTGTGTTTGTGTGTGCGTGTGTGTTACCTGAGGGCACGTTCCTGCTTTTTGTCTCCATCTTCTTCTTCTGGTCAAGTCCTGGTCGCCTCCTCCATCCACCGTGTTTACCCTCTGCTCTCCTCCCTGGGCTCTCCTTACCTCACTGGTGGTCCTCCTCAGTGGACGGCCTGGCTGAGGAGGAAAGGAGGAAGGGAGGGAGCAAGGGATCAAGGGAGCGAGCTAGAGGTGAAGGGCACGAGGAGACAAAAGCGGGGAGGTGAAGGTGAAGAAGAAGATGATGATGGAGAGAAGAAGCTTCCTGTCAGAGAGGAGAAGCTGCTTTGAGAGCAAGGAGACGTAAACGATGTGAGCGAGCGTGCGCTCCTGCATCGCCATGGCAACAGTGGATTCAAAAGTCTACCATGGAGCTGCCAAGTGTGTGTGTGAGAGTGCGTGTGTGTGTGTGTGTGTGTGTGTGTGTGTGTGTGTGTGTGTGTGTGTGTGTGTGTGTGTGTGTGTGTGTGTGTGTGTGTGTGTGTGTGTGTGTGTGTGTGTGTGTGTGTGTGTGTGTGTGTGTGTGTGTGTGTGTGTGTGTGCACTTTAGGGGGGATGTAACAGCTGGGAGGATTTTGTCGAGATGAAAAGAAGAAAGTGTGAGGACAATCACATACGCACGCACGCACGCACGCACGCACACTCACACACACACACACACACACACACACACACACACACACACACACACACGCACACACACACTGACAGGAAGGACGGGGGAGAGAGAGATGTAAGACACCAATATTATCAAGAGAGTTCCTGAAGACACAAATACTTTACATGAACAACCTTCATTCTCATCCTCATCATGACTATGCTCATCATCACCTTTATTCTCATCTCATTACTAGCATTCTCAACATCTACATTTACTTAATCGTCCTTATCATTCTCAACTTCACGCATACATCATCCTCATCACTATCACCTCAATTATCATATGGCCATCACCCTCAACATCCACTACCTCATTATCCTCCTCACATCACCATCCTCCTTCTCAACATACACATCACCGTTATCCTCACCATCACCGACATCAACATCCTCATCACATCACACTAATCACCTTCTTCTCATCGCATCTTCCTCACTATCATAACATTGACATTATTATCATTACCACCAGGCACAATCAACAACATTCTCATCCTTAAATCCTCATCACCATTATCCTCATCATCACCATTATCCGTAACATTTACTTCTTCATATTCATCAACCACAACCTCGTAATCAGCATTTTTCACATCATCATAATCCTCTTCATCATTCTCATCGTCTTCATTCTCATCATAATTTCCACCATCCTCGTTATAACCATTATCATTTTTATCATACACATCATCATTATCATCACCATCCCCAACACCATTATCCATACCATGATCCTCAGACCATCATCATTCTTATCCTCATCAACATCATTACCTTGACTTTCATAATACTACATACATCCTCATCACCATCATCACCTTTAGTCTCCTCAATCATTCTCATCATCCTCCTCAACATTAACTGTACTTACTCATCCTCATTATCCACAACATCGCCATCCTCTTCCACATTAGCACGATCCTCATTCTCAACATCCCCATACATCCTCATCACCATTATCCTCGCCATCACCCTCATCAACATTCTCTTCCTTACTATCCTAATCACCAATACCCTCAATATTCCCTTCATCATATTCATCATCCACAACCTCATAATCAACATTATTCACATTATCCTCTTCATCGCTCTCATCGTCTTTATTCTCATATTACCACCATCCTCGTTATCACCATTATCACTCTCATGATCACCATCCTCATCAACTCTATCATTATCATCCCCATCCTGAACACCATTATCCATAGCATAATTCTCACACCATCATCAGTCTTATTTTCATCACCATCATTCTCATCATTTTGCAATATCCTCAACATCACCATCCTAATTCACATGACCCATATTAACTTGTGTTTTTTGTTCAATCCCAGAAACACTGTGATTTAAAGTTTAATCCTGGCTTTGTAGATACACTGAGACGAAGTCTAAGCTCATTGTGTTTTTGAAGCTGCATCAATTTCCTCAGAATTTTCAACAAACTTGAAGTGTTTTGTCCATAGGATTATTTGTGATTTGTACGTTTTCAGAATATGCTTGTTGTATTTTTGGCCAAAGTAAAACGAAGAAAACAACTTGGAGTTGTCTTTATTTTTAAGTTATCATGCCATGATTTTACCATTACGGCCCACTTGGGAATAGATTTTCCTCCATGCGGCCCCTGGACTAAAATGAGTTTGACACCCCTGGTCTAACATTTCTCCACCTGTGCCTTCCACACAGAATGCAGAGAACATGTTGTTGTCCTCCTCCACAATTAGTTCATAAGACGATGTCACGTCTTTTCTGACATATACTTTCACTTTTGCTTGCCTGCCTCTGTTACTGCCTATGCAGTCGGTGCTGGCCACCAGTGTTGGGACTAACACGTTACAAAGTAACAAGTTACTGTAAAGCCGTTAAATTCGGCCGTAACTAGAAATCTAGCGCGTTATTTTTTATATTTAGTAACTCAGTTACCGTTACTGCTGCGTTATTTTACGTTATTTTTTATGTAGTGTCGGTTAGACACAGAAAATCTGAGTATGTTTTATTGGAGCGCTGCAGTGTCGTCCTTCTGATTCTTCTTGTGTCACAAGCCGGAGAAGAGAGACGCGCGCTCTGTGTGTGTCTGGGTGTGGGTGTGGAGAGGGAGAGGAGGGGAGGGGGGCGTGTCTGATCATGGCGGAGCTGCAGTTGAGTTTGTTAACATGTAGATATTCTCAATACTTTTCTTTTGTCGAGCACAAAGAAAAGAACATTTTAGTTAAATGTAAGTTGTGTCTTGGATCAAAGATCCTATCTACTGTCCAAAACAGCAATTCAAATCTGCTGAAACAGCTACAAAAGCTACATGCTTCGACAAAGCTGGTAAAGGGAGACACAGACTCCGATGCCATTTCCCCTCCTCCACCACCACCACTTAAGGATTAACTCTGCCTCTGCTCATCATTCAGCACTGAAGGTACACACTCTCTTATATACTCTTTCATTCTAGACTTCTAGAGTGTTTGATTATCACATCACTCTAAATGTATAGACTATAAAGTTCACAAACATAAAGAGGGATCCTAGTGGGCCAAGCCAATCTTTACTTTTCTCTAAACTAAAACTGGGGAAATGTGTAGAGTGTTCTGGGCTTCAGACATGATTTTGTTTCAGAATTCCTTGAGAAAAAAACGCCTGGTTAGGCTTTGTGTATGTAGTGTTTGCCTTCCTTGCTTTACAGCTATGTTGTTATTATGCTGTTTGTTACTTATGTATGTTATGTTGCAGCTATTTAAAATAGTTTTGTCAATTTGTTCTGGCCTGAAACAAATTGGCCCTTTGAAACATATCTTTGTCTTTGTGTGTTGTATGTAGACCACATTGCTTAGCAGAGTTCAGTGATGCAAATGCATGTCAAGTTGATCAACAGATTGTATTATTCTCCAGTGCAATAACAGTAAATGAAGGCTAAAAGGGCATTAATGGGAGCTTTAAAAAAAAAAGAGAAGAAAAAAAGAAGTAACTAAATAGTTACTTTTCACAGGAACGCATTACTTTTTGGTGTAAGTAACTGAGTTAGTAACTGGGTTACTTTTGAAATAAAGTAACTAGTAACTGTAACTAGTTACTGGTTTTCAGTAACCAACCCAACACTGCTGGCCACACAGAGAAAACGTGGCTGTAGTAAAAATCTAGAATGTCCAATTCTTGGGCCAAAAAAAAACTTGGAAGAAAATGTTGGACACCTCCACACCCACCAGGAGGACATTGTGCTCATGAATTCATTAGAAAAGAAAGTGTGAATGTGCTCACAAGTTCACAAAGTTTTTAAATGAGAAGCTTCCTCAGAAACACAAAGACAAGCTGTGCAACTTCCTGTCTTTAATCAAATGACTTCTGCTACACTGCCCCCTGCTGACTGAGACATCAACTGTCACTAAAGATGTCTTCTTCTAATCCAATCCAATCCAATACACTTTATTTATATAGCACATTTAAACAATAAAAATGTTTCCAAAGTGCCGCACAGCAATATTAAAAACAATATTAAAAACAATGTTCAAATATTATCCTTAGCTCCACCAATGACTGAATAAAAACAAAAAATAAATAAATATAAAACCAATATAAAAACAATATAAAAATAAATATGATTAAAAACGATTTTAAAGGGAAAAACCAATTAAAACAGTAAATAGAAATCAACATTTATTAAAAAAAAAAACATAGAGGACAACAGAAGACAGAGGACCACACAACTCACGTAGTGTTAAAAGCCAAAGAATAAAAGTGGGTCCTAAGATGAGACTTAAAACACTCCACTGTGGGAGCGGTTTGAACATGGAGGGGCAGAGTATTCCAGAGCTTAGGGCCGACCACAGAGAAGGCCCTGTCTCCTCTGGATTTAAGTCTGATCTTGGGCACCACGAGCTGGAGCTGACTCTCTCTACTGCTAATGAGGAGATTTTGTCACATTATTGTGGGACTAAAACCAAAAGTATAATTTTTTACACCTTCTACATGCGCTTCAATGACGACAACACGTGTAATTATGATTAATATGATCTTTGTCAGCCTCTTTATTAACAGCCACGCACACATGACCTCTGAGCTCCCACTCACACGACTGGACGGAAGAGAACATGTTGAAGTAAAAGACATAAAAAAAAACCTTACACCTCTTTACCAGTGTGTGTTTTGCTACTGCCAGGATGACCTTTGACCCCAGCTGGCTCCAGCGTCGTCCATTCAAAGTAATAATCCCTGATTTGACCTTTGACTTCAGCCTCATCAATAGGGTCCCTGCTGAAGTCACCTCGTAAAGCCTGGATGCAGACGTGATGATCATCGGGGTGAGGATGAAAATGTGTTTATTATGAGGTTGATGATGATGAAAGTTCTGAATGAGAAAAGTCCACTTCCTGTCTCCAGTGTGTAATAATGAAGGCGTCCATCCTTGTGAACGTTTTCGTCTCGGCGGCGGTAATCTATCTCTCCGCCCACCTGCCCCTCCCTCTTGTATTTCCTCGTTTTGCTCTGCTCCTCCCACG
This sequence comes from Entelurus aequoreus, assembly GCF_033978785.1. NCBI lineage: Eukaryota > Metazoa > Chordata > Actinopteri > Syngnathiformes > Syngnathidae > Entelurus > Entelurus aequoreus. Next base: position 47,375,843 of record NC_084738.1, on the reverse strand, counting down.
CAGTGACAGAGTGTAACAATGTGTGTGTGTGTGTGTGTGTGTGTGTGTGTGTGTGTGTGTGTGTGTGTGTGTGTGTGTGTGTGTGTGTGTGTGTGTGTGTGTGTGTGTGTGTGTGTGTGTGTGTGCGTGCACGCTGCCTCTCCCACGCAGACTAGCATGGCGAGGCGCTAAGCCGCATATGTGTGTGGTAACGTGGCGGAAGAACAGCGGCGGGCGGCGCCGCCATAGGCAGGGACTGGGGCAGGTGGTAGCCCATAGGGGGGTGGGACGCCCGCGGCATGGTGGATGTGGCGGACTGATGGAAAGGGTGCGGGTAGGAAGTGGCGGGCTGGAAGTGGTAGCTGGCAGAAGACGAGGGCCCCGAGGAGGAGGAGAACATGGCCCGGGCGGCCTGGGCCCGAGAGGGCGTGGCTTGGTTTAGCTGGATGGAAATGTCCGAGGAGACGTCGGACGGGCTGCGACCACGCTGAGGCGGCGGCCATGAGTCGGGGTGGAGGAACTGACCGCTGTAGTCGCTGCAGTCAGACATGCGGGGGCGGTAGAGGGCGGGGTGCGGCCTGTAGCTCTCCTCCTCCGCATAGCGCTTCATGAAGAGGTACACCGACATCACGCCTGCACCCTGCAAGCCACAGACACACCGTTACTGGATGCCCGATAAGCGCTACGGTCTTCTGGTGATGCAAGAAGCTCTCACACACAGTTGTAGTTACACCGTCTAACCACTAAGCAAAGGATGGTGCCATCACCATGGCAACAAGAGGATATGTTGATGTAGTAATGGGTGTTTGCTTCATGCGTTTAGTTGCACGATGACACACAAACGAATAAAAAGACACGTGTGCTCCAAAACCAACAGTGTTCTTGCCCTGATGCACAAATGTTGCCAAACGAGCTCTGCGCCCCCCTGTGGACTAAACTATTAACAACTAACTAAACAATTGATTCATGTTTTCACGCTGAGCTCATTTACATGCACATTGTGTTCATCTTTCCAACAAGCCCCCTGTGTGTGTGTGTGTGTGTGTGTGTGTGTGTGTGTGTGTGTGTGTGTGTCTGTGTGTGTGTGTGTGTGTGTGTGTGTGTGTGTGCATGTTAATTCCCTTTCCTGCAGCTTCAGGAAAAACAGTGATGGAGAAAGGAGGAGAGGAGATAAGGATAGAGGAGGAGGACAGAGGAAGGAGGTATTGTGGGAAAGAGGAGAGAAACCTTTGAGAGAAGGTGCATGGAAAGACGGTGGAAGGAGGAAGCAGGCGGGGACTAAAGGTTGTGATGTCATTGTGGGAGGAGCGATCATATCATGCTCAATCATACTTGATGATTATTACTAAGAGCGACGCTGCTCACCTCTTTGAGCAGGAAGGAGGAGGCGGCGAGGGCAAAGGACCAGCCGTAGCGATAGTGGAAGAACTGTTCGGCCTCCCTGGGTCGATTCATCACTTCATCATTGATGCTGGAAATGTACAAGACCAGGCCAACCACCAGGCTCAGACCTGCACACACACACACAGTTCAAATAGTATGGACAAATAATCACTCCATATTCTCTACTGCTCACCAGTGTTACCATATCTGAGTTATTGTGCAGAAATATTGGGAAATAACAACAACATGACATTTAGCATGTTACAAAAAAGAAAGATCAATTAGAATAATACGCAATGAAATACATTTTTTTTAAAAAGTGTCTGTTTTCTCAGTACCTGCATTATGATTTCCCTATCAAATGAATAAATAAATATTATTAAAATAAAAAGAATAATACACAATGAGTGATACATACAGTGATTACAAATACATTGGCGGCAGACACCACAGTTCACATACTTCACACAAAATAATAATAATAATAATAATAATGGATTAGATTTATATAGCGCTTTTCTAGACACTCAAAGCGCTTCACAGAGAAGTGATGACCCATCATTCATTCACTCCACATTCACACCTGGTGGTGGTAAGCTACATTTGTAGCCACAGCTGCCCAGGGGTAAACTGACGGAAGCGTGGCTGCCAGTTTGCGCCTACGGCCCCTTCGACCACCACACGAAAAGTCACCATTTCTCTGGGATTGTTGGTCCAAAGCTAATGAAGATTTTGACAAAATGAAGGTTTAATAAGTTATTTTATTTTTTTGGTTGTAGTGTGTATTTTGTTTTACAATTATTGTGCTGTCGGGTGCGTGTTAGAGTGCCTGCTGGTTAAGATACACTACAGGAATGTGTACAGCCAATTGCATCAGAAACAGCCGCAAAATTATAGTTTGAAAAAATACAAACCCCGTTTCCATATGAGTTGGGAAATTGTGTAAGTTGTAAATATAAACGGAATAAAATGATTTGCAAATCATTTTCAACCCATATTCAGTTGAATATGCTACAAAGACAACATATTTGATGTTCAAACTGATAAACATTTTTTTTTTTTTTGCAAATAATCATTAACTTTAGAATTTGATACCAGCAACACGTGACAAAGAAGTTGGGAAAGGTGGCAATAAATACTGATAAAGTTGAGGAATGCTCATCAAACACTTATTTGGAACATCCCACATGGGTGAACAGGCAAATTGGGAACAGGTGGGTGCCATGATTGGGTATAAAAGTAGATTCCATGAAATGCTCAGTCATTCACAAACAAGGATGGGGCGAGGGTCACCACTTTGTCAACAAATGCGTGAGCAAATTGTTGAACAGTTTAAGAAAAACCTTTCTCAACCAGCTATTGCAAGGAATTTAGGGATTTCACCATCTACGGTCCGTAATATCATCAAAGGGTTCAGAGAATCTGGAGAAATCACTGCACGTAAGCAGCTAAGCCTGTGACCTTCGATCCCTCAGGCTGTACTGCATCAACAGGCGACATCAGTGTCACATTTCAAATTGTTTTTGGAAACTGTGGACGTTGTGTCCTCCAGACCAAAGAGGAAAAGAACCATCCGGATTGTTATAGGAGCAAAGTTGAAAAGACAGCATCTGTGATGGTATGGGGGTGTATTAGTGCCCAAGACATGGGTAACTTACACATCTGTGAAGGCGCCATTATTGCTGAAAGGTACATACAGGTTTTGGAGCAACATATGTTGCCATCAACGTTACCATGGACGCCCCTGCTTATTTCAGCAAGACAATGCCAAGCCACGTGTTACATCAACGTGGCTTCATAATAAAAGAGTGCGGGTACTAGACTGGCCTGCCTGTAGTCCAGACCTGTCTCCCATTGAAAATGTGTGGCGCATTATGAAGCCTGAAATACCACAACGGAGACCCCCGGACTGTTGAACAACTTAAGCTGTACATCAAGCAAGAATGGGAAATAATTCCACCTGAGAAGCTTAAAAAATGTGTCTCCTCAGTTCCCAAACGTTTACTGAGTGTTGTTAAAAGGAAAGGCCATGTAACACAGTGGTGAATATGCCCTTTCCCAACTACTTTGGCACGTGTTGCAGCCATGAAATTGTAGGTTAATTATTATTTGCAAAAAAAAAAAAAGTTTTTGAGTTTGAACATCAAATATCTTGTCTTTGTAGAGCATTCAACTGAATATGGGTTGAAAAGGATTTGCAAATCATTGTATTTCGTTTATATTTACATCCAACACAATTTACCAACTCATATGGAAATGGGGTTTGTAAAAGCATGTTTTAATGTAAGTTCATGAGCTGGAGTATGTTTAGAACAAGGGTGGGCAATTAATTTTCACCGGGGGCCGCATAAGCAACCCGAGCACTGCTGGAGGGCCACACGACAATATTTTAATTACATTTTGTAATAATAATAATAATAATTTAATTTAACCTAACTTAACTTTATACAAAAGCAGATTGCTTTTGATGGTCACTTTATCCTGCATTATCCAACATTTTTCCCCATCAGATTTGGACAACCATCAACATTTTATATTGTTTTTTATATTGGTTTTATATGTAATTGTTTTTTCTTTTTATTCAGTCATTGGTGGAGCTAAGGATAATATTTGAATATTGTTTTTAATATTGTTGTGCAGCACTTTGGAAACATTTTGTTGTTTAAATGTGCTATATAAATACAGTGGATTGGATTGTCACACCTGCCAGCTTGTCCCATTTCAGTCCTAACATGTCCAAACACGCATTTACCTATGTGAACAAGTCATTACCTGTGGTTGTCTCTTTAATTGACTGCATGGCTGCGAGCTCCTCCGTGATTTGAAAGTCTGCAGTTATCCCACGTAAGAAGATGAGCAGCTGGGCGGTGTCACGTACATCACAGCTCTCATCCAAAGTTAGCGAAAAACAGTCCATGTCTCCGGGCATATCAGCGCAACAGAGTCCAATAAGCACTCCTTAATAAACTCTCCGTCAGAAAACGCCTTACTTTTTCTGGCGCTTTTGTGAGAAATGACGAAACTTGTCCTGACGGCTGCATCTCTGGGGGTGTGAAATATGGCAAAAAGTCCTTGTTGGGTTTGCAGTTTTACCATCAACGCATCGGCCTCCCTTGCGCGCGCTTCATCAGACACATTCCGGTATTTTCCCTCGTGTTTCTTCGTGTGGCGATTAAAATGATATTCTTTAAACACAGCAAGCTGTGTACCACAAATTAAGCACACGGCTTTACCTTTAATTTATGTAAAGAAATACTTGCCAGTCCATGTCTTGTTGAAAACACGCCATTCCTCATCAACTTTTCTTTTTTTAGCGTCTCATCACTTGTCTCTATGCACCTTCACTCACAGGTTCCCCCCGGACATACGGCATGAATAACACATTTCAAAATAAAAGCAGCACAGTTGTATTGCGCGCACGACATAGATGTTTTTTAAACTTTATTTTGTAATTTGTGATTGCACCGTTCAATTCACTCACAATCGCACACGCGCATACGTCCACACGGAAGTAATACAAATAACGCTTTTCAAAACAAAAGCAGCACCGTTGTATTGCACACTCGGCATAGATACTTTTTGAAATGTATTTTGTAATTTATAATTGGCCTCACGCGGGCCGGACAGGGATGCGCAAAGGGCCGGATGCGGCCCGCGGGCCGTACAATGCCCAGGTCTGCTCTATAAAGTGGTATGTGGGCTCCACCTAGCGGTAAGCCAAATAATCACTTGATTGAAGTATAATGTTTTATTTTTCTACATTCTAACTCAGTGTTACTGTTCTAACTGTGTGTATTGTTACTGTGGCCGACAATATTAAATATACTTGTTAAATAAAACCTCTGCCTTGTTTTTAATGAATACTTAAACCTACTATGCTACTGTATTTTAATGTTGGTCATTATGGTGCTACAAAGCCAAGTGTGTGTACATATGTATATGTATATATATATATATATATATATATATATATATATATATATATATATATATATATATATATATATATATATATATATATATATATATATATTTTTTTTTTTTTTATATATATATATATATATATATATATATATATATATATATATATATATATATATATATATATATATATATATATATATATATGTAAATAATTATTTCAAAATATAATATAATAATATAATATTTCAGTATATATTATATACTGTATATATAATATGTAAATATTACATAAATGACATATTTTATATTGTTACCATGGTACATTTTAGTTTACTTAATACCTGCATCATCCTTACCCTTTCCATCCTTTGAAACCGAGTTACTGTGTGGAACAATTTCCCTTGTGGATCAATAAAGTTTGTCTAAGTCTAAGTAAAAAAAAAAACAGGGATAAATGACTGATACATTAAAGCTGCAATTGCCAGTGTTGGCCACGAGGTGGGGGTGTTGAAGCTGGCAACGTGTAAACGTGTGCACGGTCGCACAGCGGGAACATACGTGTGAGCTACGCTGCCTGGTGCAAAAAAAAGGTGATGTCATCCTAAATCTTGGCGTTAACCAAGAGGACACGCCCCCCACCTCACTGGCCCTCCATGCAACAGGAGTGTGACGTTACCATGTTGGTTTCTCCCAGCAGGCCTGTCAGCAGCAAGTCTAAATCAAAGCGACATTAGACGGCGCTGACCCGAGAACGGGACATTCGTGGGTCATGGCCATAGGTGGATTAATGACCGGGCCTACCGGGCCCAGGCCCAGGGGGCCAGAGGCCCCAAGGGGCCAGGCCAACTTGGCCCCGCGGCCGCGACCCAAGCAAAACTACTTTTGCAAAAATAATAATCTTAAGCCCCAAGGGGCCAGGCCAACTTGGCCCCGCGGCCATGATCCATAGAGGGTAAGAGGCCCCAAGGGGCCAGGTCAACTTGGCCCCGCGGCCGCGACCCACAGAGGGCCAGAGGCCCCAAGGGGCCAGGCCAACATGGCCCCGCGGCCATGATCCATAGACGGTCAGAGGCCCCAAGGGGCCAGGCCAACTTGGCCCCGCGGCCACGATCCATAGAGGGTCAGAGGCCCCAGGGGGCCAGGTCAACTTGGCCCCGCGGCCACGATCCATAGACGGTCAGAGGCCCCAAGGGGCCAGGCCAACTTGGCCCCGCGGCCACGACCCACAGAAGGCCAGAGGCCCCAAAGGGCCAGGCCAACTTGGCCCCGCGGCCGCGAGCCACAGAAGGCCAGAGGCCCCAAGGGGCCAGGTCAACTTGGCCCCGCGGCCACGATCCATAGAGGGTAAGAGGCCCCAAGGGGCCAGGTCAACTTGGCCCCGCGGCCGCGACCCACAGAGGGCCTGAGGTCCTAAGGGGTCAGGCCAACTTGGCCCCGCGGCCATGATCCATAGAGGGCCAGAGGCCCCGAGGGGTCAGGCCAACTTGGCCCCGATCCATAGAGGGTCAGAGGCCCCAAGGGGCCAGGCCAACTTGGCCCCGCGGCCACGACCCACAGAGGCCCCAAGGGGCCAGGCAAAATTGGCCCCGCGGCCATGATCCACAGAGGGCCAGAGGCTCTCAATCATTATTATCAAAGCTAATTCTCAAATTGGATGGATCACACAACCTCACTCACATATTCTTTATCAATTATTAAAGGTTGTTTCTGAATTTTGATCACAGAACTTAATGCAAATATTCTTGATTGATTGACAAAGCTCATTCTCAAATTTTGATTACACAACCTTACTCTGACAAATTATCATTATCAAAAAGCTCTATCTCGAATTTGGATCACAGAATCTCACTCAAGTATTCTTAGCTGTGCCCCTCCCCCATCAAGTCTTTCATAAACCGGTCTGTTCTTTTAGAATCTCCTCATTTGGTATTTTGAACTCGTGAGAGACTGCTCAAAATTTGGTTTCCTTTCCCTCAGTTCAGACTCAGAGATCATTTGAAATCATTCAACAAGAAGTTTAACGCGCGCACACACACACACACACACACACTTGAGTTGAGCATTACTTGGAAATTCTTATATTTTCCATTTTGCTGTTATTATCAGCATCTTCCCATTTTGTCCTTTTCTTTCGAGAAAGTTTACAGTCTGACATTTGTCACTGCTGTCAGTTAATAACTTTTTGGTCTTTGACCCATTTTGTCATTTTCTCGATTCGATCGTCACTGACCACTCTCTCCTGTCTGGCAGACATCGTTGCTGCCATCATAGCTAGCAAGCTGCCTGCAGCGGGTCATCCCTATGTTCCCCGTCCCTATGTTACCCGGGTCCTATGTTCCCCTCTACCGGGGAACTAAGGACCCTTTTTAAAAAAAAGGGTTCTATGTTCCCCGCTGCGGGGAACGTACAACACTTTTTCCAGAAAAGGGTTCTATGTTCCCCGCTGCTTCCAATGCGCGACTAAGTAAGACGCACGCAGACACGCATGACAGAGACGCGTTTAAGTTGTCGAAGGAAGGAAGTTCGCGTTTGAGTTGCTCTATCTGCTGCCGCACGCCCTGTGACAGGTTAGGTTTAGGGATGGTTTTGGTCAGGGCACAATTTCGCCAAAAAAGTGCTCCACAACGCCCTGTGACAGGTTAGGTTTAGGGATAGTTTTGGTCAGGGCACAATTTCGCCAAAAAAAAGTGCTCCACAACGCCCTGTGACAGGTTAGGTTTAGGGATAGTTTTGGTCAGGGCACAATTTCGCCAAAAAAAAGTGCTCCACAACGCCCTGTGACAGGTTAGGTTTAGGGATGGTTTTGGTCAGGGCACAATTTCGCAATTTCGCCAGATACAATGCAGGGAACATAGGACCCTTTTTTAGAAAAAGGGTCCTAAGTTCCCCGGTCGCATACAAAGACCCAGGAACAACCGGGGAACATAGGACCCGGGGAACATAGGACCCGGGGAACATAGGCACGCTCCCGCCTGCAGATAGCAACATTTTGGTGTCCTTTGGGAAAATATTTAGAAAGAAGACAAAAGTACACACAGTTGTACAACTATTATCTTTATGATCTTTTTTTTGTTAGTTTCTCTGTTACTGTGTGTGGCCAATTAAGCGACTTTTGGCCATACCTGGCTGGTGACATTTAGCGACTTTCTGGTTGATGTTAAGATTAATAATAGCAACAGTTCTCTTCATCTTAATGCAATTTATTGTGTCTGTCTCTCCACATTTTGCCATTAGGTACTTTGAGCTCTTGTTGGTCAGTCACTCTAAGGTACATTGTTGCTGCCATCATAGCTAGCAAGCTGCCTGCAGATAGCGACATTTTGGTGTCCTTTGAGAAATATTAAGAAAGAAGACAAAAGTACAAGACATTGTACGATTACTATCTTTTTAAAATTATTTGTTTCACTGTGTGATTGACCGACTTTGCCGCTAGATTTCGCGTCTTTTGGCCATACCTGGCTAGCGACTAAAAACATCATTTAGCGACTTTTTGGTTGTGAAGATAAGTGGTAAAAGCAGATCTTCCTGTTGGTCTTCCCACATTTTGCCATTTGGTACTTTGCACTCTTCTTGGTCACTCCAAGGCATTTGTCCCTGCCTTCAGCTAGTCACTTGGCTCTTTTGGAATATATTTCACTGTAATTGGCTCTCTCTCTCTCTTTCTCCTCAGTACAAATCAGCCTGTTCCCTTGCCATTCATCACTGACCACTCTGCTCTCCTGTCTGTCAGACATTATTGCTGCTTGCAGATAGCTTGGGGTCCTTAGAGAAAATATCAGAAGAGAAAAGTACACAATTATCTTAATTATCTTTTTTATTCAGTCAGTCCTTCAGTGAGTCCCAGTGTGTTGGCGATTAAGCAACGTTGGCATTCAATTAGCGACTTTTGGCCATACATGGCTGGCGACTCAAAAAAATAGAAAAAAAGTACAAAAAGTTGTACAATTAATATCTTTATTATCCTTAATTCCCCTGAATCCTAGAGTGTGTTGCAATTAAGCAACTTTGCTGCTAGGTTTAGCGACTCTTGTTTTGGGCATACCTGGCTAGCGACTACAAACATTATTCAGCAACTTTTTGGCTGTTAAGATTAACGTTAATAAATTAAATCCTAATACAATTTATTGTGTTGGTCTCGCCATCTTGCTATTAGGTACTTTGAATTCTTGTTGGTCTCTGCTAAGGTATCTGGCTGTTGTCTTTGCCTTCAGTTAGTCACTTGGCTCTGGAATATATTTAACTGTACTTGGCTCTCTCTTTCTCCTCAGTACAAATCAGTCTGTTCCCTTGCCATTTAGACATTTTCTTGATTGGATCATCACTGACCACTCTGCTCTCCTGCTGTCTATCAGACATTGTTGCTCCCATCATAGCTAGCAAGCTGCCTTGGTGTCCTTTGTGAAAATATTTAGATAGAAGACTAAAGTGCACAAAGGTGTACAATTATTATCTTTTCAAAATATTTGTTTCACTGTCAGTGTGATTGACCGACTTTGCCGCTAGATTTCGCGTCTTTTGGCCATACCTGGCTAGCGACTGAAAACATCATTTAGCAACTTTTTGGTTGTGAAGATAAGAGGTAAAAGCAGATCTGCCTGTTGGTCTTTCCACATTTTGCCATTTGGTACTTTGCACTCTTGTTGGTCACTCCAAGGCATTTGTCCCTGCCTTCAGCTAGTCACTTGGCTCTTTTGGAATATATTTCACTGTAATTGGCTCTCTCTCTCTTTCTCCTCAGTACAAATCAGTCTGTTCCCTTGCCATTTAGACATTTTCTTGATTCGATCATCACTGACCACTCTGCTCTCCTGCTGTCTATCAGACGAATCAGTTGATTCTCTGCTCTCAATTGTCTATGCTAGTAAGCTGTTATTCTCTGCTTTGGAGTGTTGATGCTGGGTTGCTAGTTTTCTAAAGGGGCGGTATAGCTCGGTTGGTAGAGTGGCCGTGCCATCAACCTGAGGGTTGCAGGTTCGATTCCCGCTTCCGCCATCCTAGTCACTGCCGTTGTGTCCTTGGGCAAGACACTTTACCCACCTGCTCTCAGTGCCACCCACACTGGTTTAAATGTAACTTAGATATTGGGTTTTCACTATGTAAAGCGCTTTGAGTCACTAGAGAAAAGCGCTATATAAATATAATTCACTTCACTTCACTTCACTAAATCACCTCACACACTTGAAGGAAGCAGCACCGATCATAAACACACAAACAAACTCACACACACACACACACACACACACACACACACACACACACACACATAGTTGGTTTATCTGTTGTGATAGGCAAAGAGCCAATGTGCAAAGAAAGAAGGGAAATATGGATCATAAACGTTTAAGTGGAGGAGCTAGAAAAAAAATTCAGCAAGAAAAGAAAAAAAAGGAATCAGTTTTACTTGAGAGTGTTCCAAATATCTCCAGCTTCTTCAGTACAAAGACATCTGCTGAAAGCAATTCTATAAATGCTACTGCAAATTCAGCTAAGGTTAGCAATGCACCTGAGCTAGCATGTAGCTCCCAAGATCCTGAGACCACTACAAGTGTAGACACTGAACCAAATGCTTCTGATGCTTATGATTCAACCAATTCAGCAGTAGCCAGTTGCTCGGATGAATGTGAGGTCACTGCACCTCTGGACAGCATAGAAAATGAGCTGAATCTTTCTTCAACACCATCTACAGTGACAACTCTACCTAGTGATCCCGCTAAATGGGCTGAGACCCTCACTGAGTCAATGAAGGAAGTTCTTATTCAAAGAGGTGCAAAATCATTTCACAACCGTCACAGCCATTATCCAGCTTCTGTGAGGAACAGTGGGCTAGGAGGCAAAACCCGATGCCTAAACAATGAACATTTTACTTCACACTTGCCCAATGGACAACGAGTACAAAGAGAGTGGCTGATGTACTCTCCCTCTACTGGTAATGTTTACTGCTTTGCATGCAAACTGTTTTCCCCAAAAACGCATTCTTTTGTGACAGGCTATTGTGATTGGAAACACTCAGAAAGATTTGGTGAACATGAGCGAAGTGCTGAGCACATAACCTGCATGCAAGCAGTCTTGAACCGCGCCAAAGGTGCCACAGTTGATGCAGACCTGTTCAAACAGTTTCAGGCAGAGAGCAGCTATTGGAGGCAGGTGTTACAAAGAGTTGTTGCAGTCATTAAATTCCTTGCAGAAAGGGGCCTTGCATTTAGGGGTAAAAATTAATCGTTAGGGTCTCCTCTCAATGGGAACTACCTTGGTATTCTGGAGGTCCTGGCTGAATTTGATCCCTTTCTAAAGGATCACATCAGAAAGTTTGGGCAGATGGGTCGAGGTAATACCTCATATCTGTCCTCCACCATTTGTGAGGAATTCATTGAATTGATGGGTGCAAAAACCAAACAGGCTATAGCAGATGAACTGCAAGCAAGCAAATACTACTCTATCATTGTGGATTCAACCCCAGATTTATCTCATGTGGACCAATTGACATTCATATTCCGTTTTGTTAGCAAAGAGGGCAGTGTTGTTGAACGCTTTGTGGGTTTTGAGCCCATTACTAGCCATACAGGTGAAAGTTTGGCTAACTGTGTCATGTCTGTGTTGGAAAATCTAGGGTTAGAGCTGTCAAATTGCAGGGGGCAGGCTTATGATAATGCCAGCAACATGTCAGGGAGGTATAATGGGTTGCAGGCTCACTTAAAGAAAAGCAACCCATTAATACACTATATTCCATGTGCAGCTCACTCTTTGAATTTGGTGGGAGTCAACAGCATTGACAGATGTGGAAATGAAGTCTCTAAGTATTTTGACTTGATTCAGTCTATTTACAACTTCACAACTGCATCCACACACCGATGGGACAGGGTATTTGGCAATTCCAACATAGATCTCACACTTAAAGCTTTATCCAACACGCGTTGGAGTTGCCGTGCAGAATCTACCAAAGCACTGTGGCAGAACTACAGTAAAATAAAAGCAGCACTACAGGTTATTTCCACTGATGACACAGAGAAACGAGACACACGAACTGAAGCTGACAGTCTAGTGCGGAAGCTGGATTCACTTGAGATGGCCTTCATGGCAGGCTTTTGGGACACTGTTCTGTCCAGATTTCAGGCCACAAGTCTGCAACTTCAAAAAGCAGACATGGACCTTGGTACAGCAGTTAGATTGCTGGAATCTCTGCGCACCTTTGTTCTCTCCCAAAGAGATCTATTTGATCATTTTGAGCAGAAAGCCTTAAACATGTTGGGTGGCACCCCATCTTACAGGGCTGAACGGACGAGGAAACGTAAAAAGTTTGCTGATGAATCAGCATCCCCAGATGTTGTGCTTGAGGGAAGGCAACTGTTTCAAATAGAGACATTTATTGCCTCTATTGATCAACTGAGTTCAAGCCTTAATCACCGTCTGGAGGCCTACAAACATCTGAACAATTTGTTCAGTGTCCTTTTCTCTTTGGATACAGAGTCCAATGCTTCAGTCCTTCACAAGGCCAAGATTCTCACTGAATCATACCCATCTGACCTCAATGAAAGTCTTGGACAGGAGCTTATACAGTTCAAATCTTTTATACAGCTCAACAACACTGATGAGGAGAGGACCCCTTCAGGACTGCTCAAAACAATAATACATTTTGGACTACAGCCTACGTTTCCTAATACATACATTGCGCTACAGATTTTTCTCACTCTACCGGTCAGTAACTGTGAGGGAGAACGCTCATTCTCTCTTTTGTCAAGAGTAAAAAATGAGCTGCGCACAAGAATGACTCAGAAAAGATTAAATGCGTTATCTCTAATGGCAATTGAGAGTGAGCTGACAAGAGAGTTGGACTTCAATGATGTGGTGGATGATTTTGCAAAATTGAAAGCACGAAAGAAACCCCTTGCTTAAAGGTGCACTGTGTAAGATTTTTAGGTTATTTCCAGAATTCACCCATTCACTAATGTTAGGCTACCTGTTTTCATGAATACTTACCACCACCATAAAATTCTAAGTATCCATTATGACTTGGAGAATTGCACTTTTGCCATTTCTGGGAAGTGTCACCTGGATTGTGAAGATAGGATTGACTTTAGGCAGAAGCTTGGTGCTTTCTCTGGCAAACTGAACCTCAAGCTTCATTCTCTGCAGCTTTGCATTCTTGTGCAGACTTTCATCCACAAGGAACTTTTCAACTTCCCCACTATCGTGAAGGGGCCATCAAAAGATTTCAGTGTGTCCAGCATGTCTAGTCTCCTTTCTTTGAGCCATCTCTTGTTTCTCATCTGCCCTACTCTCGAATTTTGCCTTCATGAATTTACTCCAGTTGAGTTCAACCTCCCTTTTTGCTTGTGCTGCTGCCTTGAAACCTCTGAAGCTCCTGGCTCTTCTGTAAAATTATTGACCTATTGACTGCGTTCAGTGTGCCCAACTTCTTCAGTTTGTAGTCCACCTTGCCACATTGTCTCTCCATCCCAATGTTGTGCACAGGGGTGCCATCAATGTTACTAGCCTGTTCACTGGCAGGGTCCATTGGGAAGGTCTCCTCATCCATCCTCTGCCTGGCCAGGACAGTCTTCAGATGGGGCAGCATGAGATCTGTCAGCTGCTTCACTTCATCCAAGTATTCGGCAGCCACGTCTGACACTGAGTTCAGGACATGTCCAGTGCCTGTCCAGCCACTATAGCATTCTTGGAAATGGGCTATCTTGACCTGCATGCAGCCCTTGTACCATGAACTGGCCTACACCTTTCTTTGTGGTGCTCTCCGATGCATGTTATCATTTTACCTTTCTCCTTCTCCTCAAGCTTAACCACAAATAGATACAGACTTTGAGCCTCAATTTGCTGCACAGCTGCCGTTATGCCAATGTGTTTTCCTAAGATATTATTTTATTTTTAATGATAGAAGGGAGGAAAAGGGGGCAAAAATCATGTCCGATTTAGTTTTTTGGGTGGGTTGGGGGGTTTATTTCATGATAGCTACCAACTTCCAATACATAATATCTCTCAAATGACCCAATGCACCATCACTGAAGTGGGCGTAATCATTTTCAAAAATGTTTATTTTTAGGCCATTTATCCCCTCCCCCTGTGTCTGTGTGAAACCTGTGCTTGTCAGTGTCTGTGTGGTATACCTAATAGTGTGTGTGCAGTATGTGCACTCTTCTGTACAGTACAGTGTGCATGTCTGTTCACAGTATACAGTATTTCTTGCATAGTGCGTGCGTGTGTGTGCGCCCACACGCGCGGGGGGTTGAGGGGCCAAGACCATGTCAGGCCCAGGGGGCCAAAATTTCTTAATCCGCCCCTGGTCATGGCACCCACGCAGAACTTTTAAGGAAGCTGGAGGAAGTCCAGCACGTTCATGACAACATGCATTCTGCACAAACACACACACCCACACGCACACACACACGCACACACACACACACGCACACACACACTCACTCACACGCACACTCGTTTTACACGCACACGCGCACGCACGCACGCACGTATTTGTTACCTTCTTCAGACCTCCGGAAAATGCCTACCTCTTTAGGACAACCCTTTCTAGATGTATAAAGATTTGTATTTACAACAATAATAATGTATACATACTATGCCAATATAGAAAAGATTGTTGTGAAAAATGAGTTGGAATTTCACAAGAAAAACGTCACAATTTCACAAGAAAAACTTAGAATTTTGGCAGTATTGTAATAAAAGTCGTCATTTTACTCAACGCAAGTCAACATTTTACAAGAAAAACTGAACATTTGTGCAATATTATGAGAAAAGTTGGAATTTTACTCAATATCAGTCACAATTTTACAAGAGAAGCTGAACATTTTGGCAATTTTATGAAAAAAAGTTGTCATTTTTACTCGACAAAAGTCACAATTTTATAAGAAAACTTTAAAATGTTATATTAAAATATTATGATAATATTCAGAATTTTACTTGGCAAAATTCCACTCCAAAAAATGTCACTGTTTTACAAGAACAGCAAAAAAAATGGCAATATTGTGATGAAAGTTATCATTTTATATGACAAATGTCACCATTTTGCATTAATAAGTAATGATTTTACATAAAAAAGGAACAATTTTACAAAAAAATATTGCAATATTACAGAAACAGAATGAATTTGATAAATTGTTCTCAATTTTATAAGAAAAAAGTTGACACAATGTGAGAAAAAGACTGCTTTTAGTTCTTTTTTTTTGTAATTGGTTTTTAATCTTCATTATTTACTTCAAGTTATTACAGTATGTCTCTATATACAGTACATATTTATTTATTTTTTGTATTCATTTTGGCCAGAGAGGGCACATTTCAATTTCTTACACACACTTGTTATTACATATGTTGGCCAGAGGGGGAGCACTTCAAATTTTTACACACACATGTTATTTCACATGTTGACCAGAGGGGGAGCACTTTTAAAACCGACACACAGTCAATTTGAAAAATCCCTCTTTTGTGGGACCACCCTCATTTTGATAGATTTCACCACAAGGGGTGCAAAGGAGACATTCTCTCTTAGATGCATTGGTTTTCCGTCTTAGGACCAGGATTTCGGTCTTAACTTGTTCACCGGTCCTCATTTGGAATGGAATTCTCCTTCTTGATGTCTCAAGAAAGACAGAAATACAAGAACACACACACACACACACACACACACACACACACACACACACACACACACACACACACACACACACACACACACACGTACACTCGTCTTACACACACACGCGCACACACGCACGCACGCACGCACGCACGCACGCACATACGCACATATTTGTTACCTTCTTGAGACCTCCAAAAAATGCCTACCTCTTTAGGACAACCCTTTCTAGATGTATAAAGATTTGTATTTACAACAATAATAATATAAACATAGTATGCCAATATAGAAAATATTGTTGTGAAAAATGAGTTGGAATTTCACAAGAAAAAGGTCACAATTTCACAAGAAAAACTTAGAATTTTGGCAGTATTATAATAAAAGCCGTCATTTTACTCAACGCAAGTCAAAATTTTACAAGAAAAACTGAACATTTGTGCAATATTATGAGAAAAGTTGGAATTTTACTCAATATCAGTCACAATTTTATAAGAGAAGCTGAACATTTTGGCAATTTTATAAAAAAAAGTTGTCATTTTTACTCAACAAAAGACACAATTTTATAAGACAACTTTCAAAATGTTATATTAAAATATTATAATAATAATCTGAATTTTACTTGGCAAAATTCCACACAAAAAAAAGTCACTGTTTTACAAGAACAACAAAAAAAATGGCAATATTGTGATGAAAGTCATCATTTTATAAGACAAATGTCACCATTTTGCATTAAAAAGTAATAATTTTACATAAAAAAGTAACAATTTTATTATTTTTATTAACAATATTAAAAAATATTGCAATATTACAGAAACAGAATGAATATGAGAAATTGTTCTCAATTTTATAAGAAAAAAGTCGACACAATGTGAGAAAAAGACTGCTTTTAGTTCTTTTTTTTTGTAATTGGTTTTTAATCTTCATTATTTACTTCAAGTTATTACAGTATGTCTCTATATACAGTACATATTTATTTATGTTTTGTATTAATTTTGGCCAAAGAGGGCACATTTAAATTTCTTACACACACTTGTTATTACATATGTTGGCCAGAGGGGGAGCACTTCAAATTTTTACACACACATGTTATTTCATATGTTGACCAGAGGGGGAGCACTTTTAAAACCGACACGCAGTCAATTTGAAAAATCCCTCTTTTGTGAGACCACCCTCATTTTCATAGATTTCACCACCAGGGGTGCAAAGGAGACATTCTCTCTTAGATGCATTGGTTTTCCGTCTTAGGACCAGGATTTTGGTCTTAACTTGTTCACCGGTCCTCATATGGAAGGTACTTTTCCTTCATGATGTCTCAAGAAAGACAGAAATACAAGAACACACACACACACACACACACACACACACACGCACGTATTACAAAAACACACACACACACACACACACACACACACACGCACGTATTACAAAAACACACAATACACTGCACCCTCACCAGATAGGATGAAGAATATTCCGGAGACAAAGGCCAGGATTGTCCGCTGAGGCCGGATGTGTCCGATGCTGCTGATGACGAAGGCGATGAAGACGAAGAGCAGCGACACCACAGGGAAAGGCGTGGCTGTCCGCACCATTTCTAAAGAAAGTAAGGGGTCAGAGGAGCACTCTCATCATTGTCATCTTGTTGTCATGGCAATGAGACTCACTGAGAATGTTGGCCGTGTTCTCTGTGGTGATCTCTATCTCAGGCTCACTGAAGTACTCAGACGCCACACAGCGGCCCTTCTCGGGTCCTGGGGGGTTTACAAAGGCACAAAATGTCAAGGAGGAGACCAATGAGACCCAAAATGTACAAGTGAAAGACACAAACACACACAGGAGGCCGGCAGAGGGTTTTTGTCCGCTAACCTTTCAGAGCGGCCCAAACAAACATGGCCACATGGCGACACCGCCATAACAAGTTCTTCCTCACCCGCCACAAAGCAGACACGCCACAGGCCCGAGTTCAGCGCCATCTTGACCTCGGTGGTCTGGTTCTGCTGCAGGACCACACCCTCCTCCATCAGCAGCCAGTAGTCTGTGGACACGGCCACGCCCACCAGCAGCAGCCCGCATGCTCCAAATATGGATGACAGCAGCGTCAACGCTCGCGTGCTGAACGAAGTCATCTGTAGAAAGAAACGGAAGAAGGAGGAGACGAATAAGAAAGACTAGAGGAAACAGAAAGAGAAAGAAAGAGAGAGAAAAGAAGGGGAGGGAGGAAAAGATGAAGGAGAAGGAGATAAGGAAGAAGGGAAAGAAGAAGATAAAAAAGAAGATGAAGAAGGAGGAGATGAAGAACAATGAAAAAAGTAGATAATGAAGAAGAAGAACGAGGAAGAGAATAAGGAAGAAAAAAAGAGGAAGGGGAAGGAGATGCAGAAGATGTAACAGGGAAAAGAAAGAGAAGGGAAAAAAAAGAGGATATGAAGAAGGAGAAATGAGGAGACAAAGAAGAAGGGAAAGAAGAAGGGGGATGAGATCAGGAAGAAGTAAAAGTAGGCGGACGAGAGAGAGAAGAAGGAACAGAATGAGATGAAGAAGTGAAAGGGGAAAAGACAGAGAAGGAAATAAGGAGAAATAAGGAGATGAAGGAAAATGAGGAGACAACAAAGAGGAGGGAAAAAGAAGCGGAAGGAGGAGAAGATGAAGGAGAAAGAGATAAATAACAATGCAAATAAATAGACAAAGAGGGAGATAAAGGAAAATTAGAAGAGGAAGATGAAGAAGAAAGAGAAATAGATGAAGAAGATGGAACAGCGGGAAAATAAAGATATGGAGCAAAAGGAGGGAGGAAGGAGAAGAACATAATAAAGATATGGAGAAAAAGGAGGGAGGAAGGAGAAGAACATATAGATATGGAGAAATGAGGAGATGAAGAAGGGAAGGAACAAGGGGAAACATGAGGAGATAAAGAAGAAGTAAAAGAAGAAGGTTGTAATAAAGAAGAAGGAGAAGCAAGAGATAAAAGAAGAGTAAAAGGGGATAAAGAAAGAGAAGGAGAAAAGGAGGAGGACAGAGAAGAGTGGGATGAAGAAGGAGAATGAGGAGACAATAAGAAAAGGAAGCAGGAGAAGATGGAGATGAAAAAGAAGGCACACAAGGGAGGAAGAGGAGGATATGGAAAAGGAGAAGTAGGAGATGATGAATAAGGAGGAATAAAGAAGAAGTAGATTAAGAACGAAGAAAATAAGACAGGGGAGGAGGAGGAGAAGAAGGAGGAGAAGACTTCTGCTAATGAAGTCCTTAAAAATAATAATAATAATCTTAACCTTATTATAACAACCTGTTCACTTCCTGTCATGTGACTCCTGAAAGAACATCAAAGATGAAAGTGTTTGGGTCAGTGTGGAAGCTTGGCTCCACAGATGGCGATTTAAGTCACGTGGCCATCACCAGGGGTGTGTGTGTGTGTGTGTGTGTGTGTGTGTGTGTGTGTGTGTGTGTGTGTGTGTGTGTGTGTGTGTGTGTGTATGTGTGCGTGTGTGTGTGTGTGCGTGTGTGTGTGTGTGTGTGTGTGTGTGTGTGTGTGTGTGTGTGTGTGTGTGTGTGTGTGTGTGTGTGTGTGTGTGTGTGTGTGCGTGTGTGTGTGTGTGTGTGTGTGTGTGTGTGTATGTGTGCGTGTGTGTGTGTGTGCGTGTGTGTGTGTGCGTGTGTGTGTGTGCGTGCATACGTTTCTATTGAGAGGCAATATGTCCCTCGGACCCAGCGCACGCCAACTGGCACCAACAAGTGGACATGTTTAAACCAGTGTGTGCTTGTGTGTGTGTGTATGTGTGTGTGTGTGTGTGTGTGTGTGTGTGTGTGTGTGTGTGTGTGTGTGTGTGTGTGTGTGTGTGTGTGTGTGTGTGTGTGTGTGTGTGTGTGTGTGTGTGTGAAGCATACACAAGGAGACTGAAGGATGAGAAGAAGAGGCAGAAGAGAATGAAGATGAATGAGGGCAGGATTAATGAAGGACAAGTTTGCCCTGACTGTACTGAAACATGATCATACTGCAATACGACGATGAGAGCTGAGGGAAACAACCATGGCAATGATTAGCTTGGCTGTTAAGACTACTCACACCTGCAGTGTCAAAGTGCTACTTTTAAAGAACTGCTCCTCCCAATTAACAAAAGTAACAGGAAATGATGCAAACAGGCTACGCTGTCTCTGATTGGTTGAGAACTGACCCAGCATCTTATGTTCTTAGTGCCCAGAACTTTAAATACGCCAGAGCTTTCTCAACTATTTTCTGTCACGCTTCCAAGGAAGGAGTACAATTATTTTCGCCGCAACCATAAATAGCACCATTTCTCTATACAATTGATATAAGTACACCTTTGCATAACAGTGTATCCATATTAACATTAAAGAAAACAAAAAATAGATAACAAAGAAATACAGATCAAATCACAACAAATAATAACTTTATTGACATTGTTTGTTTGTCTGTAACAGAAAAGATATGAAGTGCATCAATTTGCCTGAAAAAAATAAAAATAATAATAACATTCCAACCGATAAGCAACATTAACTGAGGAGCACAATATACAGCATACAACATTTTAACAAACAAAACAAAAATGAATTAAACAATTTGTGCGGGTTTTTTTATTTTTTTTAATCAAAATGAGGATGTCAGGATTAATGGCTACAATGACCACGTTTTGTAGTGCACAGCTTTTTGAAGCAGG
The DNA here is from genome assembly GCF_033978785.1 of Entelurus aequoreus. Classification (NCBI taxonomy): domain Eukaryota; kingdom Metazoa; phylum Chordata; class Actinopteri; order Syngnathiformes; family Syngnathidae; genus Entelurus; species Entelurus aequoreus. The sequence continues at coordinate 47,355,290 of NC_084738.1, read as the reverse complement.
ATTTGAAACATTATACTGCATGATACTGATAAAGCATGTTCTTCGGGGTCAAACGAAACACTGTTTACGAATCACAAAAATATGTGGACATGGTTTCTGCACGGTTGCTGCAATAGGATCAGTGAGTGCCGTAATCTAAGTGTTTTAGATTTCAGATTTTTGTTAATGTTTTTATTAGGGCTGTCAAAGTTAACATGATAACGTGTTAATTATAAATTCCAATAACGGCACCCATTTTTTTAACAGGCAAGTAACGCAAACACTTCCTTTTTGACCCTCGAGCCGCGCCGTAGCGGGGGAACTTGGCTGCATTTCACTTGCTGCTGATGAGCCCCAATTGAGCAAAAATGGACAGAGGAAAGCCTACTTTATGGAAATATCAGATTCAAAATCATGGCAAGTTGTTCTCCCAACAAGAAATAATTTTTTTTTGCCGAGAGAAGAGGCGAGCGACATCCCTGCAGCAAACATCAGCTGCGCTGAAAATACTGTGTAAATTATTTTATAACATGTCCTGGTGGAGTCCTCAATTACAGAATGATTAGCAGGTTCAGTATTACATTTGATTAATTAAGAGAAAAGGTTAAAACATTGTCATGGAGTAATATGTAGCCACCCCCCCTGAAAATGATCTGTCTAGGGCAGGATTCCCCAAACTTTTTTCTACCACGGACCGGTTTAATGTATGCAATATTTTCACGGACCGGCTTTCTACTTGTGGCAGATAAAAACAGCAAAAAAATGAGCATGAAAAATTAGCCTTTGGCTACAATCTGGCGCATTAAGATTTTATATGTCCATTAATGTGCATTGTCCAATGTACTATAACAAACAAGTTATATTAACAAGCTTATTGGTGTGTTTAGTGGGACAGGCGAAAGTTAAGTCGGAGAAAATGCGGTAGTTTATAAATTAATTATTGTTTCTGTGCGGCCCGGTAGCAAATGCGTCACGGACCGGTACTGGTCCCCGGACCGGTGGTTGGGGACCACTGGAGGGTACACTTATAAATGATGAAAAATTATACCTATCTGTGATTATCGCGATTAATTTTAAGTTAACTTTGAACAATGCAAAATATTTTAATCATTTGACAGCCCAAGTTGTTATTTTTATTAATGCACACATGTTAAAAGTGACTTTTCAATGTTGATGATGTTCATTTAATAAAAAAAAAAGAAAGAAGGTTATGTCAAGCAGAAAAATAGTTGTTTATTTCACACATTTTCCCTAAAAACACGTAGTGAGGCTATAAAGTTTGTGATATCCGATAACTCGATTAATCAACCAAACTAACTGATGGCTTAATCGATCACTAAAATAATCGATAGCTAAACACAGAGCTTACTGTAGTATGAGTTTAGTAGAATGTTGTACAAAATGTAATGCAGTGTAAATAGTATCAAACATACAAATGTTGACAGTACTTTTATGAACCCAATATAAATTATTCATTTGTTATTATTGTTTAATAGTTTCATCATCAGTGTCGGCCATGTTTGTTATGTTTATAGTGTAACCTGTGCACAAAGCTCACACATGAACATGTAATAAGCAGAAAAATCGCTTATTCAACTGTTTTCCCTAAATACCTACTGAGGCTCTACATTGCTTTTTTTGATCTGATTACCCGATTAATCGACCAAACTAATCAATGGATTAATCGATTACTAAACTAATCAATAGCCACACACAGAGCCTACTGTAATATGCGATTTTTAGAATGTTGAACAAAAAGTATTGCAGTGTAATTAGTAGCAAACAGACAAATGTTGGCAGTAACGTTGATGAAGCCAATATGAATGATTCATTAGTTATTATTTGCATCATCAGCATCAGCCATATTTGTTGTGTTTAAGCTGTAGCCCAGGAGTCCCCAAACTACAGCCTGCAAGCGTCAACAATCTGGCTCGCGGTAGGGCCCAAGTTAAAAATAAATAAATAAATATATTAAAATCTGTCCCGTCCGGCCACTGAATCGTATTGTTGTTGTAGATGCCGATATATGCTGTACAGGTTTATTTTAAAAAAGAGAAGTGTTGAATACTTCTCTTGTCTTATTTGTATTTGACTTTAATACATTTTGGATGTGTGTGTATATATATATATATATATATATATATATATATATATATATATATATATATATATATATATATATATATATATATATATATATATATATATATATATATATATATATATATATATATATATATATATATATATATATATATATATATATATATATGTATATATATATACCCACAACGCACACAACCCCGGCTTCGGCCCGAGTGCAGCTGGGATAGGCTCCAGCACCCACAGCGACCCAGAGAGTGACATGCGGTAGGAAATGGAAATGGATGGATGGATGGATACACACATATATATATATATATATATATATATATATATATATATATATATATATATATATATATATATATATATATATATATATATATATATATATATATATATATATATATATATATATATATATATATATATATATATATGTGTGTGTATATGTGTGTGTGTGTGTGTTTTTCTTTTTAACTGTGGTTAGTCACATAAAATATTGCATTATTCATGTACACACTGAGATTAATCATACAATTTTTTTTGACCATACAAGCTCTCTTACCCTAACCACTATACGGTCAGTGATCTGATCAATGCATACATCAGTACAAACATGAGTGAAGAGACGCCAACTGTTTTGCCCACTAGCAAATTTCACTCCAAAATACAGCCTGAATAAAAAACTTTAGAAACAACTGTTACCAGGTTTTGGGCAAATAAATGACATGAATTCAAGTAAAACATTCCTGGATGAAAGTCTGACAATAAAATATTGCATTTGTGTACAAATATTGGCTTTTCATAAACTCATTTAAAGTATTCAAGCGAGTAATCACCTGTGATTAATCAGGATCAATTCAAATTCCAAAATGTGATTAATCTAATTGAAAAAAGTATTAATTCGACAGCCCTAATATATATATATATATATATATATATATATATATATATATATATATATATATATATATATATATATATATATATATATATATATATATATATATATATATATATATATACACACACACACACACTCACACAATAGATTCACCGTAAAATAATACAGTCACGATGTATAGAACATTACAATATGTTGATGTTGAATCCGTTAATTTTACAGTTGATAACTGTTTTTGCTTACGGTATATTACTATGAAAAAAAACCTGATATATTGTTAACCTGTTTACAAAAAACTATTGCATTTACAGTAAAATACTGGCAGCCGTCGTTTGCAGGAATTCATTGTAAATCAAATTAGGGCCAATTTTAATGTTTCCAATCAGCCTATCATGTTTTTTTTAATCATGCATGTTTTTGGAGGTGAGAGGAAGCCCCAGAGAAGAGCCACACAGTCACGGAGAGAACATGCAAACTCCACACAGAAAGACCCCTCGCCCGGGAATCGAATCCAGGACCTTCTCACTGTGATGCACAGTCACCAATACTAGTATCTGCAAAATGCCTGTGTTTCCAAGACATGTGAGCGGTACTAAGGATGTTAACTTGAAAGTACAACTCACAACACGGCACTTTGGTATTAAAAAAGAGCATTACTGCTCCGTATCTGTTAAATAAGTGCTTGCAACCAGGTTCAACACATTTAAGCACACACCGTGGTTCATTTCGATGCAGTTTACAATGAAGCAGAGACATAACCGCTAAAAGTCTGAAACGACTTGCCACAAAAATACAAGTGAACATGTTGTCAACATTTGTCATATGGCCAACAGTTAACTAGGCTAATAACACAAACCCCTAAGCGCAATGCTGTAAATTTAAATGTACAATCTGCAAAATCTTTCATTTAGACAGAATACCTTAAACTTTAGAGTATTTGCATGCTTGTGACTTTACAATAGTGTACCCCGCGGAAGGCGGGGTACACCCTGGACAAGTCGCCACCTCATCACAGGGCCAACACAGATAGACAGACAACATTCACAGTCACATTCACACACTAGGGCCAATTTAGTGTTGCCAATCAACCTATCCCCAGGTGCATGTCTTTGGAGGTGGGAGGAAGCCGGAGTAACCGGAGGGAACCCACGCAGTCACGGAGGGAACATGCAAACTCCACACAGAAAGACCCCGAGCCTAGGGATCGAACCCAGGACCTTTGTATTGTTAGGCCCATGCACTTACCCCTTTTGTACCGCGCTGCCCGTGCACAAACATGTGACAAGTAAAAAAATGTTTTTTTCCAACTATTTCCCCTAAAATACGCCCTGAGGCTATAAAGTGTGTTTTGATTGAAACTGATTGATAGATTACCAAAATAATCGATAGCTGAAGCTTTATTTTAAGACGCACACGTTGTGCAGTTGGCACACAATTTACAACTAACATTGCACAAAAGGTGCAAAACAAAAATAACCAACACAACAGTTTTGTATGGGTTAGAAGTTCTAAATGTTGGTTTTTATTCTTTTTCCGAGTAATCGCCCAGCCCAAAGACAACCTGGACAATCTAGTGGCGATCAATTTGATGCCCTAAGACTACACCACACAGTTGCTGTCCGTGGTGCTGAATAAACTATTAAACTAGGGAGTGTTGGCACATGCTAACAACATTATAACACAACTAAATACACACACACAAAACAAAAATAACCAACACAACAGTTTTGTATTGGTTAGAAGTTCTAAAATTTGGTTTTTATTCTGTTTTCGAGTAATCGCCCAGCCCAAGGACAACCTGGACAATCTAGTTGCGATCAATTCGATGCCCTAAGACTACACCACACAGTTGCTATCCGTGGTGCTGAATAAACTATTACATTAGGGAGTGTTGGCACATGCTAACAACATTATAACACAACTAAATACACACACACACACAAAACAAAAATAACTAACACAACAGTTTTGTATTGGTTAGAAGTTCTAAAATTAGGTTTTTATTCTGTTTTCGAGTAATCGCCCAGCCCAAGGACAACCTGGACAATCTAGTTGCGATCAATTCGATGCCCTAAGACTCCACCACAGAGTTGCTGTCCGTGGTTCTGAATGCACTATTACACTAGGGAGTGTTGGCACATGCTAACAACAGTAGAACACAACTAAATACACACACGCACACTCCTTCAAACACATGCAGAGGTTAGTGCTGCAGTGTGCTGGAATACAATCAGACGATGATTTCCCCGACAAGGAGTTTTTAGAACACGCGCGCGCACACTCTCCTGGGGCAGATAGAGTGCGCTGGTTTCTGGTCCTTTGCCAGCGCAAGCACGACAGCGCGCACACGGCCGCGCGGTCACGTGCACGCTTGAAGTAAATGGAGCGTCGTTCCAAAAAAAAAAAAAATGCGAGCACGAGGTGAGGCGGGGTGAAGGGTCAGTGCGAGGAAGGAGGAGAAGGAGCCGAAGACGTGACTCACCTTGCAGAGCGAGGAGGTGCTGCTGTCATGTGAGGAGGTGTGTGATCACTGGAGGAGGCTCCCAACTGCAGCCTGTCCTCTCCTCTCTCTCTCTCTCTCTCTCTCTCTCTCTGTCTCTCTCTCCCCCCCCTCTCTCTCTCGCTCTCCTTCTCACGAGTGTCTCCTCTCGTCCTCCTGCCTCCCCCTCCTCCCTCATCACTTCTCTCCCACTGCAGAGAAGCTTTGCTCATTTCTTTTTTTCGTGGGGTGAAGAGGAGGAGGAGGAGGGGAGCGCTGACTGAGGTCTAGGATGCAGCACAACATGGAGACAATTAGCTGTGTGTGCATGTCTGTGCGTGTGTGTGTGTGTGTGTGTGTGTGTGTGTGTGTGTGTGTGTGTGTGTGTGTGTGTGTGTGTGTGTGTGTGTGTGTGTGTGTGTGTGTGTGTGTGTGTGTGTGTGTGTGTGTGTGTGTGTGTGTGTGTGTGTGTGTGTGTGTGTGTGTGTGTGTGTGTGATGATTGACGGCCGCGTCAGCTTTTGCCATCGTGATTTTGAAAAATGGAACAAGGTCTTTAAGGAGGTCACAGGTCACGTTTGCCTCACACGTCGACACAAATTGTGTTGTGTTAGCAGACGCATGACAACAGGAAGTGACATCATCACGTGAGGAAAAGATGCGTGCGTGTGTCGTCGTTCATCCTTGACTGATCCGCTCAGCCGCCGGCGACCTGCACTGATACAGTAATACACACACGCGCACGCGCGCACACACACACACACACACACACACACACACACACACACACACACACACACACACACACACACACACACACACACACACACACAAGCACACAAAGCCTACTGTAACATGAGTTTAGCATATTGTACAAAAAGTAATGCAGTGAAATAAATATGAAACAGACAAATGTTGGCTGTACTTTGTTCAAACCAAAAAAAATCATGGTTTTCGATACTTGAGGCCATCTTGCTAGCATTTCAGCGAATTTTCTATACTGAAACTTAAAAATCATGGAATTTGATGCTCACAATCTTGTAAGTATGCTTACTGTTCCTTTATTAGCATGCTAATGTTAGCATGTTATTATGTTAACGTTCACACACTATTTGTTTCTTTTTTTTGGCAAATTTTGCTCTTGAATCAAAACAACTTTGGTGTTTAACCCCAATACTCATAGATAGCCTATTCAACAACTTCTGAGGGAATTTTCTATTTCAGTGGTTGTCAAACTTTATTACTATCTTGGCTCTCTAAGAACCACTATAATGACCAACATTCAAATACAGTAGCTTAGTAGGCCTAAGGTCTAAGTCGGGGGTGTCAAACTCATTTTAGATTGGGGGCCACATGGAGAACTGGTAAAATCACAGCACGATAACTTAAAAATAAAGACAACTTCAGATTGTTTTCTTTGTTAAAAAATAGAACAAGCTCATTCTGAAAATGTACAAATCATAATGTTGTTGTTGTTTTTTACACTTACATGTTACAGTTTATAGTATTCTATCTTTATTTGTCGTTATTTATACTTTCTGAATAAATTATGTGATAATGTTCATCAGTCAACTTATTGATGTTCATTTTCTATCTATTAAGCTAAAAAAATAATATATAAATCAAATAACAGGATGTTATTTATGTAGTTTGATCTTTTTCCTTGACTGATGTGCTAACATCATTGGGTTTATTTTTAATTTTTTTACATATTTAGCATAATCTGCATAGATACAAAGAATTGCTCTTGCGATATCTAGTGGACACATTTAGAACAGCAGTTTCTTTCATTCAAAAATTTCGGCTCATTTTTATACTTAGCAAACTCATCCCGCGGGCCGGATAAAACCTGTTCGCGGGCCGGATAAAACCTGTTCGCGGGTCTGATCCAGCCCGCGGGCCTTACGTTTGACACCCCAAGTCTAAGTTTTGCGTTATGAGCAATCAAGCTGAAGATGGAACCAACAGTTAAAGTCTCCTTCAATTATTGAATAGTACATTGACAAATCGGGAGATTGAGAAAAAGACATTTGAAAAAGGTGTCATCGTTATAGTTGGGAGCACGTGATAGAGCAGCCGTGCCACAACTTGAGGGTTCCTGCCCAGCTTCCCCCTTCCTAGTCACATTCGTTGTGTCCTTGAGCAAGACACTTCACCTTTGCTCCTGATAGGTTGTGGTTAGCGCCTTGCATGGCAGCTCCCGCCATCAGTGTGTGAATGTTTGTGTGAATGGGTGAATGTACTGTAGTTGATTAAATAACTCATACTATGTTTTGCATATGGTGAATGTTTATATTCATCTTGGAGAACGCAAACCACCAGTTTAACTAATGGGGATTTCAGTTTGGGCACATAATAACGTAGGACCCTTTAGTATTGACATTTGTGTGTGGATTGGATTAGTTCTCGTGGAAGAAAAGGCAATAACATTGGACCTCAGTATGCAAAGGTGATGGCCCTATACGTGAGAAGAGACTAAATGTTTAGCTTGATGTCAACATCTAATTTACGACCTGCATCTGTTGTCTTTCCAGACACTTACACACGAACATCTCCTTTTATGGTCAGGATGTGCTCTCCTGACCCAGCACACACACACACACAGACAGGAAGGGGGGAAATAAAACTCATGGTTTGTCTTCTCCAAGTTAAGAGTGCTTTATCTTTGACCTGACCTCCTCCAGGAACTGCAGTCCCGTATAATGATGATTGCTTGTAATAAAGAAACTTTTTGTTCAGTTCAGCGTCTCCAACATCTCTTTTGATCCAGCTGCACTGCCGTGTTGCCCTTCTGCCTGGGAGAGGGTGACAAGACCAGGAACACACATTAGTACCTTGAAGGGAGAAAGCGCTATACAAGTATAATCCATTTACCATAAACATTTATGAGGGCTACTGGGGTGTTGGATATCTGCCCAGTGACGATACCTCCCATTGGGATCAGAAATACTATTCGAGCGTAAAATAGGAACAGATTTATGTAGCAAAATAGCATCTCCCCTCAATTTGCCCGAAAATGAAGAGTGGTAAATCTGCCCTATCCATCCGCTCCTCAGCCTCAAGTGATCAAAGGTTCTAGTGGAGTCTCCTGCAAGAAGATAACCTGGGTGCCCAGATGACGGAGATGATGTAACATCTTACTTCATTTTATAGGATTATTCAGCCCATGCAATTAAAAACTGGTAAACCTAGCATCACACCCGCCGGATGTCACTGTTAGATTAGGCTGCGTCAAAGCAAAAAGATGTAAACATCAAATATACAGTATTCAAAAATGCAAGTCTGTGGTAAAACAAAAGATATATATTTTGACTGATGTAAAGAAAATAAAAATAAAACAGTGGCCCCCCACTACCCCAACCCAAAACTCCTGCAGAAGAATTCGTTTGAACTTGGTGTGCGCAACATCCCCGGCCCACAAAAAACAACCATCACGCCTGTTCTACACTGACAAACAACACAATAGTGCCAAAATTGTGACATATAGTTAGCAAATAAAGTGTGCTAAGATAAATGTTTGAATAAGATGAACAAAGGCCGTTTAATTACAGCTTACTATCAAAACCTATTTTCTCAATCCATCCATCCATCCATCCATCCATCCATCCATCCATCCATCCATCTATCCATCCATCTTCTTCCGCTGATCCGAGGACGGGTCGCAGGGGCAGCAGCCTAAGCAGGGAAGCCCAGATTTTCCTCTCCCCAGCCACTTCGTCCAGCTCTTCCGGGGGATCCCGAGGCATTCCCAGGCCAGCCGGGAGACATAGTCTTCCCAACGTGTCCTGGGTCTTTCCCGTGGCCTCCTACCGGTCGGACGTGCCCTAAACACCTCCCTAGGGAGGCGTTCGGGTGGCATCCTGACCAGATGCCCGAACCACCTCATCAGGCTCCTCTCGATGTGGAGGAGCAGCGGCTTTACTTTGAGCTCCTCCCGGATGACAGAGCTTCTCACCCTATCTCTAAGGGAGAGCCCCGCCACCCGGCGGAGGAAACTAATTTCGGCCGCTTGTACCCGTGATCTTGTCCTTTTGGTCATAACCCAAAGCTCATGACCATAGGTGAGGATGGGAACATAGATCGACCGGTAAATTGAGAGCTTTGCCTTCCGGCTCAGCTCCTTCTTCACCACAACGGATCGATACAGGGTCTGCATTACTGAATATGCCGCACCGATCCGCCTGTCGATTTCACGATCCACTCTTCCCCCACTCGTGAACAAGACTCTGAGCTACTTGAACTCCTCCACTTGGGGCAGGGTCTCCTCCGCAACCCGGAGATGGCACTCCACCCTTTTCCGGGCGAGAACCATGGACTCGGACTTGGAGGTGCTGATTCTCATCCCAGTCGCTTCACACTCGGCTGCGAACCGATCCAGTGAGAGCTGAAGATCCTGGCCAGATAAAGCCATCAGGACCACATCATCTGCAAAAAGCAGAGACCTAATCATGCAGCCACCAAATTATGTCCATAAAAGTTATGAACAGAATCGGTGACAAAGGGCAGCCTTGGCGGAGTCCAACCATCACTGGAAACGTGTCCGACGGACCAAGCTCTGACACTGATCGTACAGGGACCGGACCGCCACAATCAGATAGTCCGATACCCCTTACTCTCTGAGCACTCCCCACAGGACTTCCCGGGGGACACGGTCGAATGCCTTCTCCAAGTCCACAAAACACATGTAGACTGGTTGGGCAAACTCCCATGCACCCTCAAGGACCCTGCCGAGAGTATAGAGCTGGTCCACAGTTCCACGACCAGGACGAAAACCACACTGTTCCTCCTGAATCCGAGGTTCAACTATCCGGCGTAGCATCTTGGGTTTCTCAATCGAATGTGCAAAAATATAGGAAGAAGTTTGATATACAACCAGCAAATTACTCAATAGGATAATACAACAAATACTTAGTAGTCATTTTGACAGAACACAGGAACTATACTGTAATTGTTAGATGTATATGTGCATGTTTCGTTATTTTGTAACCCAAATGTGCAGTATTATTTTAAAGTCTAAAGAAGCGTTTACTTTGAAGTGACGTACACCAGGAGTGTGTTTGCACTGCTATCACACAAAGACAAACTTTCCAGCCACGCTTCTCGCTGACTAATCCCTTCACATATAGCATGCAGCCAAGAAGTGTACGCGGTGTGTTTGAGGAGCGATCCAAGAATAAACTCATTACAAGAAAGCCACTGGTGTGTCTGCACGTGCTTGGAGGGAGTTACAGTGAAAACTCGCACTGTCTGTCCATCGACGTGAATGGAGCACACACGCTGCACCGCACACAGCTGGATGTGGAGAAAGAGGAGCAGAGCACACACGCTGCAGGAGGAGCAAAAAAGAGCACAGTTTAAAGAGTGTCTTGTAAGATAAAGCCACAAGCATTTGGACACTTATATCATTAAGAGTTGTCAATTATGAAGGCTTTTGAAGTCTGCTAAGTTTACTGTGAAAGATGAACTAGTTCTTGTTTGTGTGTGTGTGTGTGTGTGTGTGTGTGTGTGTGTGTGTGTGTGTGTGTGTGTGTGTGTGTGTGTGTGTGTGTGTGTGTGTGTGTGTGTGTGTGTGTGTGTGTGTGTGTGTGTGTGTGTGTGTGTGTGTGTGTGAAAAGTATTTGTTCACATAACTGAGTTAATATTGATCTTCAAGACACATATAAAGTTACAAGTTGGAAAGTTAAACCATAAAAATTTGTTTTAAAAAGAGGTATTAACTGTTTTTGGTTTTTTAAATACCAAAGTGTTATTTGCTGTGTGTCTAAAGCAGGGGTGCCCATTACGTCGATCGTGAGCTACCTGTAGATCGCAGGGGTTTGTGTCAGTCGATCGCCAGCCAGCCATTAAAAAAATAGACCTAAAAATTTGCGATCATCAATATTCACTAAGACGTCATTTTTGTCACTTGATCGACATTCACGGCACCCGAGGGTCTTGTGAGATGACGCTGGATGCTGCGAGATCATTATTAAGAAAAAATGACAGAGAGGAGTGTTAAATTCTGTTCTCTATCACACACGGACTACAGAATTTATTATTTGGACCAAACTGGGCCGTAGTTTATTGTTCAACTCGGCAGACACGTTCACAACAGTACAAGCTCTACTCCATTTTCCTGTGCATCACTGAATAATGTTCCCGTCGCAACACAAACAATAGTTCCTAGGGAACGCATATCTTAAGAGTAGCACCTATTGTTCCAAGGAGGGCGAGAAACACTTTTTATTTCAACACACTCTCTGCTGTCAAAACTCTAAAGACCGACTGCACAGTTCCTGTCTTCACAATAAAAGCCCTGCTTCATCCTGCCTGCACTAACAAAATTAGGGTCTCAGAAAGCGGGTGTGCACAAGCTAGCAAGCTACGGAGTTTGCTGCCAATGTATTTCTTGTAAAGTGTATAAAAAGGAGTATGGAAGCTGGACAAATAAGATGCTAAATACCAACCACTTCCATGTGGTATTGGACAGAAAGGAGGACTTTTTTTTTCTCCTCCATTATAAAATGTGGATGTTATCAGCACTTAGATGGACCCCTATCTTCTAACAAGAAGAGGAGCCATCTAGCTAGCTAGCTAGAATCCTGTCTGATTCCAATCAATGCAAGTCATCAGAATCAGGTAGTACACCAACTTATATTCTTGTCTTCATGAAAAAAAGTAATCTATATCTGTTAAACATGCATGTATTATCATTAAACACCTTTAACTTGTTAACAAAAACGTCTCTTTCATGGTTGTCCTTAGCCTGGTCACTACTCGAAGAGTTGCAAAAGTAAGAGTGTTTGTGACATTTGCCAAAAGTGTCATCCTAGCAGCGAGAGCCAAGACCACAAGTCAAAGAAACTGAGAATCAAGAAAACCCAACTGCAAGACTATAAAGATGCAATGCAAGATTTCAGTCAGTGCATTATAATGAAGTTACAATGGCTACTTCAAACAGAGTTATGCTTGATGAAGCAATAACCCAAACAGCTGCAAGGTAGTGAGGTAGAACACAATTGCTAAGAAAGGCAAGCTAGCTCACGCTCCTGGGATTTGTAGTCTTCTAGCTCCAAAATGGTGGCGGCCAGCTAGCATGCCTCCAAGATCGAATCTGGGGCAAATCCCATTTTAATGTTTTTGTCCACAAAGTTCGTCACCTTTGTTGGCTCATCAAATCTGTGTTCCTAGCTGTTGGATAAAGTGATCCGCAACGTCCCCGGAAAAAGAAGTCGCCAGGGTGAAGTCTGGAAAAAATTTTAATCATCTTGCCCATTTATGAAAGCAGAAAAGCCTTACCCGCACTTCGTAGAATCTGGTTCCGTACTTGAAATAAATTCCCTCATACAACGAGTGCCCTAGGAGGATCGCCATCTTTAGGCCTAGTGCAGAGGGTTTGTGGGCTTTGTCCAACATGGGCTTGTCATCAAGTTTCAGGATCTCCTGCAAGAATTGAGCGGTGAACTCAGTTGGACGGAGGCTAAACATGCAGTTTCTTCTCACGTATAGGGCCATCACCTTTGCATTCCGAGGTCCAATTTTATTGCCTTTTCTGCCGCGAGAACTAATCCAATCCACACACAAATGTTAATACTAAAGGGCTCTATGTTATTATGTTCCCAAACTGAAATACCTACTAGTTAAACTGGTAGTTTGCTTTCTCCAATATGAATATAAACATTCACCATATGCAAAACATAATATGAGTTAATTAATTCACTTCAGTAGTGTCAGCGCCTATTTCGTTCTCAATATGCTGAGGAAATGGGTTCCAACATAAGCACGGCTGTCATGACAATGTGAAACATATGGAGACAGCCAAATCACATGATAAAATAATTCCTCATTCTTGTTTGCATATTGTGGACTATATGTACCAAGCTTTATGGCAATCTGAAATATTTGAAACAGTAGCCTATCGGCATACCTTGGTAAAATGTCTCCTCTTTAGTTTTGGGTGTACTTTAGGCTGCTAAGCATGCTCTACTTATTTTCACCAGAATAACCATTGCTAGCGTTGGTTGTAGTTCGTTTTAGTCTTTGTTTTCTGATATTACAGACAATAACCATATGATTGCCATTTGTTGTGATACTGTACGCAGGCATGACATACTTCTTCCTGAAAATAGCCTAATTTCTGTGTAAAATGTGTTGGTAAGAGATTTGTTATAGACAAAACGCTTGTCTATTCAGCTATTATGGTCCCAGCACCTCAACCCCCAGTAAGAGGCAGTGGAAGTTAGAAGTTCCTTGGAGTAGCCCAGTCGATCGAGCTGGATTCGGCTGCGTATCTGGCAACCTCAGTCAGGGAGAGGGGGAGGGGACTATATTATTTTGACCGTGATTGCAGTACCATTTCTGGCCAGATTCTTACATATGGCTCCTTTAATATTTAGGTTTAGATTCAACATTAAGTGCCCACATTTAGATTTAGTCTTAAGATTTATATAAATTATTTTGAATTAGAGTTACCATTTAGGTTAAGATTTATCATTTAGTGCTTACGTTTAGATTTAAGATTTAGATTTAGATTTAACATTTAGGTTTAACATTTACATTTCGATTTTGACTTTTATGGTGCGTTCCATTTGTACTGAGACCCGGAATTTCCGAGTTTCTTTATTGTCACACTCTAATTAAATTACTGAATTCCATTTGCCTACTATACACAGCCTCAGTGGAACTCAACACACATTTTCCACATAGAGTATGCCCCGGTTTACCTGACACATTAAACGTGACAAATTGGGGTGGGGGGGGCAGGCTACATTGCAAAATGATTAACCCCACTTCTTCCTCTCACGCGAGATCCACCCAGGAATGGGGCCGTATAAATCCCCTCTCTTTTGTGTGTTAACTTGCTACATTAAAACAATATAGGCTAAGCCAGCTGAACAAAACATCAACATCTTAGCTTTGTGTTTTACGGTACAAAGCAAATTAGTGTAATATGTGATAATATATGTAATTAATGATAATATTATTTTTATTTTTTTTTAAATATGCACAAGCTTAATAAAACACATTTTTGACACCACCTCTTTAGACAGCAATTTAATACATAGTGTAAAACCCGGTCACAAAGTAGTATACATACTTGCAAGAGAGGGGGCTGTCTGCCACATGTTGAATCTGCGAGACATAGACTACCGGGTGCCGCTAAGGGGGAAGAGAAAGTCTAACGGAGGCCGGATTAACAATGGCCTCCACAGAATATGGCCCATACATATCGGGGTGCCAACTTGCGGGAAGGTACCTGCAGGTGGAGGTCCTTGGCCCGTAACATGACCTGACAAGACGTGCCGGGATGTGACGTCGGTTGGCACTGCGGCGCATCCTTTCTGAGGGCTTCAGCAGGGCATTACGGGCGGTCCTCCAGACTCTATGACATCGCTTCATGTGGGAACGGGTGGACGGAACTGCCGCTTTGGTCTCCTGTTGGAAAAATAGAGGTGATTGATAGCCCAGGGAACACTCAAAAGGAGTTATGCCAGTAGCCGAGCTCTTCATTGAGTTATAGGCATACTCGACCCAAGGCAAATACTTGCTCCAAGAGGCGGGCTGGTGGGCGGCAACACAACGCAGCATAGTTTCCACACATTGGTTATCCCTCTCTGCTTGCCCGTTGCTCTGTGGAGGATATCCTGAGGTGAGGCTGACTGTAGCCCCAATTCCCTTGCAGAAGGTCTGCCAAACCCGGGAAGTGAACTGGAGGCCACGGTCAGAAACGATATCCACAGGAATGCTATGCAAGGTGAGAAGGTCAGCAGTTTCGGAGGAGGAGGGAAGCTTGGGAAGGGGAACAAAATGTGCGGCCTTGGAAAACCAGTCAACAATCGTGATTATGGTGGTGTTACCTCGGGATGAGGGTAATCCTGTCACAAAGTCCAAGGCAATGTGGGACCAAGGACGGCCATGGACGGGTAGGGGGCACAGGAGACCCGCCGGAGGTCTGTGGGAAGCCTTATTACGTGAGCATGTGGTGCAGGCAGCGATAATCTCATGGGTGTCTGATGCTATAGACGGCCACCAGAACCACCGTCGGATGAAGGCCACAGAGCGTTGGAAACCCGGATGGCAGGAGAAAATGCTGGAATGGCCCCAGTCCAGCACCTTGGGTCAAAACTCCCGGGATACGAAGAGTCTGTTGGGAGGTCCGCCACCTGGTCCAGGGTTAGAGTGCAGGGCGCTCTTAATCTGGTTCTCCCCCTCCCAGGTGACCATGCCCACTATCCTGGCAAGAGGAAGGATGGGTTCTGCCGCAGGTGTGCAGGTGGGCTCCTCTGTGAACTGCCGGGAGAGGGCATCAGCCTTAGTGTTGCGAGAGCCAGACCTAAAGGAGAGGGTGTAATCAAAATTGGGCCCAGCGAGCCTGACGGTCGTTAAGCTTCCTGGCAGAACGGATGTGAAGCAGGTTGCGGTAATCCGTCAAAACCTGGAACTGGTGCCTGGCTCCCTCCAACCAGTGTCTCCACTCTGTAAGGGCCTCATGGACCGCCAGCAGTTCTCTATTTCTGGAGAGAGGCGCCTAGAGAAAAATGCACATGGGTGGATCTTGTTGTCGGTGTGGGAGCGCTGGGACAGTACTGCCCCAATTCCTGAGTCCAATGCGTCCACCTCCACGATGAAGGCACTGTCGGTATCAGGATGGATGAGGACCGTTGCGGAGCCAAAACTCTCCTTAAGGTCCCTGAAGGCCTCCCTGGCCTTCCTGGTCCACTGGAAGGAAAAGTTGGTAGAGGTGAGAGCATGGGGAAGTGCAGCTACCTTATTGAAGTCCTGGATGAATCTTCGGTAGAATCCTGCGAATCCGACAAACCTTCTCAGTTCCGTCCGCGTAGTGTGTTGAGGCCACTCCAACACTGCCTCTACTTTCTTGGGGTCCACCTTGTAGTGACCTTCCTCAATGATAAAACCCAAAAAGCTTACAGATGGTGCGTGAAACTCACACTCACACGCTTTGACAAATAATCGGTTCTGCAGGAGACGTTGAAGGACCAGGCTGACATGTCGCTGGTGCTCTTAAGGGTTCTGCGAAAAACTGAGAATGTCATCCAAGTACACTACTACAAAACGTTGCAGCATGTCCCGCAAAACATCATTAACCAGAATCTGGAAGACAGCTGGGGCGTTGGTGAGTCCGAAAGGCATCACCCGATATTCAAAATGTCCGAGATGCGTGTTGAAAGTCGTCTTCCACTCATCACCCTCCTTGATACGCACCAGGTGGTAGGCATTGCGAAGATCCAGCTTGGTAAATAGGGTGGCTGGAGTGAGGGGCTCGAAAGAGGAGCTCAGGAGAGGTAGGGGATACTTGTTTTTAAGCGTTATACAATTTAATTGACGGTAGTCAATGCATGGCCTCAAAGACCCGTCCTTCAGCGTTGGGAATCAGGTTGATGGCGCAATCATAGGGTTGGTGCAGAGGGACAGAAAGCACACTTTCCTTGTTGAACACGGCTGCTAGGTCATGATAGACCGCGGTAACACAGGAGAGATCAGTGGGGGATGAGATGGGTCTAGGACTGCTGGTCGGGGGAACTGCCGACCTTAGGCAGTGCGCGTGGCAGGCCGTGCTCCAGACAAAGACCTTGCCCGTGGTCCAAGAAATATGGCGGTCGTGTTGACAGAGCCATGAGCGCCCGAGGACAAGTGGAGTGACGGGAGCGCCGAGCACCCAGAGGCTGATGGTCTCGGTGTGATTACCCGAGAGGGTCGGAGATAGGGGCTCAGTGCGATTCTTGATGGGTCCGAGGAGATGTCCGTCCAGAGCTTGCGCAGGAAGGAAAGTCTCGAGTGGAACTAGGGGAATCCCTGCTTGTCGGGCAAACTCGTGATCGAGGAAGCTCTCGTCTGCTCCGGAATCCAAGTAGGCTCCAACGGTCAGTATCTTAGAGCTCCAAGACAGGGTCACCGGGAAGAGAATTCCCTTCTAGGCTGGGGAACAGAAGTATGGCTCACCAGGATCCCCCTTGCTGGCGAGCCTGATCCTTTTGGCCTCGCCAGACAACCTCTGATGGTGTGTCCGGCAAGCCCGCAGTAGAGGCAGAGGCGCTGCCTAAATCTCCTCTCCCTCTCCTCAGCCGCCAGGCGTGACCTGCCTAGCTGCATTGGTTCCACCGTTGCTGCTGGAACCGCGGAGGGTAAAGGCCGACACGCTGTGCTGAGGTCGGTTGACCGAAGCTTGGTTGTCGGAGGAGCGCTAGAGGAAGTCTGTGCTCTCTCCGCAGCTTGTTCCATGATTTTCTGATAAAGCATAAGTGCTAGGTCAGTGGTTCTTAACCTGGGTTCGATCAAACCCTAGGGGTTCAGTGAGTCGGGCTCAGGGGTTCGGCGGAGGTCAAGACACACCCGACTCATCGTGTAAATAAAAACTTCTCCCTATCGGTGTATTGCGGATACGGCAACAGCAGAAGTCACACTGATTTGCAGGTGTGTAATTTGTTGCGAGTTTATGCACTGTATTGGTTTTGTTCTTTGAACAAGGTGATGTTCATGCACGGTTCATTTTGTGCACCAGTAAAAAAACATGGTAACACTTTAGTATGGGGAACATATTCACCATTAATTAGTTGCTTATTAACATGCAAATTAGTAACATATTGGCTCTTAACTAGTCATTATTAAGTACTTATTCGGGCATGGCCTTATTATAACCCTAACCCTCTAACCCTGGCCCTAACCATCTAACCCAAACCAAATTACTCTAAATTAAGCCTTTGTTACTTAGAATATGTTCCCCTTGTGTCCAAAAAACTCTATATTAAGTCTTTGTTACTTAGAATATGTTCCCCATACTAAAGTGTTACCAAAAACATATAACTTTGTCTTGAATTTGAAAAAAACACATAATTTTATTTTTCACTAAAGAAGGGTACGGTGAATGCGCATATGAAACTGGTGGGGTTCAGTACCTCCAACAAGGTTAAGAACCACTGCGCTAGGCCAATAAGGGCTCGGCACGAGGTGGGTCGGTCCCTGAGCAGGCCGTCCTTAATGACCTCGCTCAGTCCTCTTCTGTAAGCGCTTTGGAGCGCTTTGTCTCCCCACTCACTGTCTGCCGCAAGAGTGCAGAAAATAAGTTTACATTGAACCAAAAACCACCGGCAAAGTTCAAAATCTCCCTCGAAGGGTCTGGGGCTGGCGATCTTGGGTTCTCGAGCGTAGGAGGGATTCCATGTTGTGGGTGCTGCCAGCGCACCAGGATCTAGCCCAGGTGGTGAGGCAGGGCTTGGACTAATGGTGTACAATATTATTAACATGCTGGCAAAGGAGACTTTGAGCTTGTTCTCCAGGTTTGAGAAGCGCTCTTGGTGCCGCTGGAGTACAGCGTGCATGGCTGAGAGGTCGGGAACCGTGGGCGGTCGGAAAAGGGGCGCGGACTGGGGTCTTCTTGTGCCATCTGGTTCCGACATGGCTAGAACATACTGTTACGTACAGCGGGGGAAGGAGACGGCACGATGGCAGAGGTACAGCTCAATAACACTTTATTGAGTATTGATTATGCGGTGGAGTGTGTATGCTACTACGTGTGTGTCAAGCAGGATTATGTGAAGCATTAGCAATGAAATGTTACCAGGAGTGGCTGTGCGTGCGTGTTGGATGGAAATCAGGAAGTTCAATAGGGCGAGGCTGGTGGAAGGTCCGTAATACGTGCGAGTGGTCCGGTGGCTAGAGAGAGGCGTCAAGGTCCGTGTCCAAGCAGGGGTCGAGGATCGAGGGAGGCAGTCCAATACCAGGGGTAGTCCAGGGAAGCGAGGCGCATAGCTCGATCCAAGGACGCTGAAGGTATGTGGGATCAGAGAACTACGTTCTAGCACTGGATCTCAGGAGACGCTGGATCTCAGGAGACGCTGGCTCTTATGGTGTGGAGTCTCATCAGGAACAGGTGTGTTGATTCCTGATTGTCCACAGCTGTGCGGGAGCACAGCAAAAGCAGAGTGTGAAGGGGCATGTCCAGCGGTGCTCTCTGCGGCGCTTGCAGAGGAATGAATGGACGTATGTGCATGCGCCGTAACACAAAAAGTCATTCGGTTTTTGAAGGGCGTAAAAACATTTTGCTTCATATTTTATTTTTATTTCGTTTGCTCCCATTTTTCAATAAATTTCAGTCAAATACAAATATATCAAAATTGGAAAAAAAAGTAATCCTATTGAAGGCATTTTGATCAGATAATACCACACGTTTGAATTTAAGAAATAACTTGTGATGTAAAGCTGCACTAATCAGAAATAAACAAGTAAAACATTACATGTTTAGTGTTTTTGTGTGGGACTGAAGTTGATTTGAGCAAAGAATGTAAAAAAAAAATTAAAATAATTTATACCCTTTGAGAAATGAAGGACATTTATGTCCTGTCAAAATAATAATATAGTTATAGTTATTACATTTTTAAAAATATTTTACGGCCATGTTCGGCTTACTACCTGAGTGTATACGTCATACGTCAGCAGCCAGGAGGAGCTTCTGTAACCTGTTTTGAAAATGTTCTAGTATCATTTTTGTAGCAAACAATATATTGCGAGAATTGAAAATTGATTCTGAATCAAATCGTGAGTTGCAGTACAAAAAAATTCACATCTGTAGCAGTTAGTGTGGCTGTGCAACAATACGTTGTGTACACCTCACTTACCAACGCCCTAAGAGCTGTGCTGGACAATGAGTTGACAGCCAGGGACTTTTAGCTTATTGGCTAGTGTAATGAAGGCCAGATAGTGTCTATAAGTACTGTACTTTGATATCCCTCGTTCCCTGATGCCTTAAGAATTTACGCTAGACATTGAGTTGACAGTTCTGCCCTTAAGCTTGATGGACTTTCTGACACGCTCATACGGCGGACACAGGTTCAAGTCCTGTGCAGGACGCAGGGGCTGGGCCGACAAGTTTCAATTTACTGGCTAGATTGTTCCCTTGTATTGCAGCGTCCTGCTAATGACATTGCTCGCTGGGTATCTTTCATCTTGTAAAATCCCAGTAGACGTCAAAGCTGTTGACTGAAGCATCGTTTAGGAGCAGAAGGAGCCTGGTGTGTCTTTCTGATGTTCAAACTGGCACTTGCAGTCGTAACAAACGTCTCCATGGTAGCATACTGACAAATGAGAAGGTCGACGAGAGGAGGAACATACAGTATGGATGGTTCCTTTGGGGTCCCTCCGCCCTGCCCTCCTTTCCTCGCTATTTTTAGACACCTGGCAGGGAAATCCGATAGAAGAGTGCATCTATTTATAGAACAACATCATTGATCTAACATGTGAGGAGCACATTCTCTGCTTCACTTGTGGAGATAATGAACCTCATATTAGACTTTATAATACAATATTTACTTTTAATGGTTTATTATTTTGCACTGTATTGTGTGAGTGTTTGTCTGTGTGTGCGTGTGTGTGTGTGTGTGTGTGTGTGTGTGTGTGTGTGTGTGTGTGTGTGTGTGTGTGTGTGTGTGTGTGTGTGTGTGTGTGTGTGTGTGTGTGTGTGTGTGTGTGTGTGTGTGTGTGTGTGTGTGTGTGTGTGTGTGTGTGTGGTGATAAAATGTGAGGGACGTCCTTTCCAATCATGTTTGTTATTTAGCAGGAAGAAATGAGGCGTGGAAGGCAAACATCAAACGTGTGATGTCAACACGAGTTAGCGCTGACGTTATTAGGGCACAAACACACACACATAGAAAGATTAAATTAGTAATACTTTGATTGCTCATTAGCGAGCACGCATCTTGCAATATTGCTGGCTAACGGTATAATTTATTCTTGTTTTTGATTGGAAGGAAGAATATTTATTGTCATAGCACAAGTATTTTAATTTTCAGCACAAACCCGTTGCAACCGGAGGGGAGGGGACCTCCGGTGACAAAGCTGCAGCCCTTCTGGCGCTGCTCCAGCCATTTGTCGCACCGAAGGAGTTAAGCAGTGGCAGAGACGTGGGGTGGGGGAGGGGTAGAGTTCAACTCACCAGGTGTTGTTGAAGTAGGGAGGAATTCAGAGCTGCTATCATTGCGATGTCCTCCTGGGATGATTACGGCACGGCTTCACTAAGGCCAATTGAGAGAGTCAAATTGTAGATAAGCATTGTTGTTTTCCAGGCGAGCAGGCACCTTCCAATGGCTGGGCTCATATCAATTCTCCATTCTAGCTCTCAAGTTGATCAAGCTTTCTTTGCATTTCAGAAAGCCTCTCCATGATGTTATCCAGTTTTTTAATTCAATTTGAGATCACCACAGTCTGTTCCCACACTATCCCATGCTGTCCATCGGGACTGGCAGCCTTTGGGCTCCTTGAACGGTTGCCATCGTCTTCCAAATTTTTTTCAATACCCCTAAGCAATGCTCAGTCCAATCAGCAGATACCCTGCCATCACAGTTCCAAATAGATAGATATCTCCAAGGCCTCAACAGAAAGCACTGAGAGGCATAGGACTTGCCTCATGTACCTGGTCCTGGGCATGACGTTAAACTGCATCTGGCAGTGGAGGCTCCTCTATGGGGTCTTGGGGCACTAGGAGGTTAACCCCTTTACTATTGTTACCCCAGGTGGCCCTTGGCAAAGGCCTAGTACCTGACTGCCCCCTAGCCAGGGGTACGGTGAAGACCTCAACGGCGGAGCAGGCGGAAGACGGTAGATTTAAGAACTACCTCAACGGCTGCGATGGCGGGAGAAGGCTGCAGCAGAAAAGGGTCCCCAGTCGTCTTGGACTCCATGCCACTGGACCCTGACCCGATTCTGTCAAGGATCGTGTGGTGACTGTCTGTGCACCAGTCTCCCCACGTTAAACTAAGTCACGCACAGACATCCTCCATAAAAGGATACACCCCTACCAAGAGGATCATCATGCTCGTTTGAGTGACCGCCGATGACCCGGCAGCAAACGTTTTGTCAGGACAGGCAAGTTCCCCAGAACCTCTGCTCCTCATTGAGAAAATCTTGTCAATTGAGTTGAGAGTCCGGTTTATCAATTCCATGTTTAGATGTTTAGATTTTGGAGAACGGTGTAGAAAGAGAGGCTCCTAAAGTTTAGAAAAGACAAGAGAAAACACACAGGCAAGCAGGGAAGATACAGGGAGGGAGAGTAGTGTGAACGCCTTCGCCTAGAGCCAAGAGAGAAAAGAGATTGGCTGGCGTACCTGACAAAATGGCCCTCCTGCACTATGAAAGCTAAATGCTAACATGCTAACAGTAAAGCGACGGCATGAAGATACTTTTGACGAGGCAAATTTGGTCACATTTTCAGCAGACCCTAAATAAATTCATAAAACAACCAAACTTCATGAATGTTTTTTGTGACCAACAAGTATGTGTTCCAATCACTCTATCACAAAAAAGTAAACACCCTTCACTTTACCCCGCAATGTGTCTGCAAAGCTCTGTTTCAGTTTAGAATGACTAGGCCGCCGATTTGTGACAATCACTTTATTATTAGTTTTGCAGAAAACAACCGGACTCGTTCATCACTCTACTGCGCAGTGCACGCGCTACCTCTCTCTCTCTCTTTACTCGTCCATTCACTCACTGATGTCACTCAGCCAACATGTTGCCATTCTTGCAAACACACAAACGCTACTCTCGTAAGTAAACCAGCTCCTCTGCTGTGCACATGTAGATACGTGGACACGCACACAGATGCTTGGCTTGATGCTAAATACTATTATTAAAACTGCCCAATTAGCGTCAACTAATGCAAATCAAAAGACTAAATTTTGTAACAAATTCCTACAATTTGGGTTTTATCTTTAACAACGTGTTTTTTACCTGCTACATGTCTTACCTGTGGACATTTATCCATGGTTTTGTTTTTAGGACTTACTAATACTTGTATTTTTCTTAAAGCACAGACCAAGAGTGGCTACCATAAATCGTGAAGCATTTAATATAATGTCAACATTTTTAAAATTCTATTCTAACCTAATCCTTGATTATGGCAGACTATATGTATTATGGAAAAATTTAAAAATGTTCTTTGAGTGCAACAAGAAAAGCCCAATGTGTGTAATGCCCTTTAATTTCAAAGTTAACCATCTAAATATGTTTTTGAGTGCAATAGGAAACATATGTTTAATGTACTGTAAGATTTTTTGTTAAGAAGATAAAGCCAATATTGACATTTTTTGTAGTGCCCACTAATTTGAAAAGTATCAAAAAGTATCTATATACCATATATATATTCCTGACCTAATGAATATATATATATATATATATAT
Source organism: Entelurus aequoreus (assembly GCF_033978785.1). Lineage (NCBI taxonomy): Eukaryota > Metazoa > Chordata > Actinopteri > Syngnathiformes > Syngnathidae > Entelurus > Entelurus aequoreus. The sequence continues at coordinate 47,331,656 of NC_084738.1, read as the reverse complement.
ATATATATATATATATATATATATATATATATATATATATATATATATATATATATATGTATATATATATATATATATACAGTCGCGATCAAAAGTTTACATACACTTGTAAAGAACATAATGTCATGGCTGTCTTGAGTTTCCAATACTTTCTACAACTCTTATTTTTTTGTGAAAGGGTGATTGGAGCACATACTTGTTGGTCACAAAAAATATTCATGAAGTTTGGTTCTTTTATGAATTTATTATGGGTCTACTGAAAATGTGACCAAATCTGCTGGGTCAAAAGTATACATACAGCAATGTTAAATATTTGGTTACATGTCCTTTGGCAAGTTTCACTGCAATAAGGCGCTTTTGGTAGCCATCCACAAGCTTCTGGCAAAATTCTGGTTGAATTTTTGACCACTCCTCCTTTTTCATTGTCCCATTTAAAGCACCAGTTCCATTGGCAGCAAAACAGGCCCAGAGCATAATACTACCACCACTATGCTTGACGGTGGGAATTGGTGTTCCTGGGATTAAAGGCCTCACCTTTTCTCCTCCAAACATATTGCTGGGTATTGTGGCCAAACAGCTAAATTTTTGTTTCATCTGACCACATAACTTTCCTCCAGAAGGTCTTATATTTGTTCATGTGATGTCAGATGAAACAAAAATTTTGCTGTTTGGCCACAATAACCAGCAATATGTTTGAAGGTGAAAATGTGAGGCCTTTAATCCCAGGAACACAATTCCCACTGTCAAGCATGGTGGTGGTAGTATTATGCTCTGGGCCTGTTTTGCTGCCAATGGAACTGGTGCTTTAAATGGGACAATGAAAAAGGAGGATTACCTCCAAATTCTTCAGGAAAACCTAAAATCATCAGCCCGGAGGTTGGGTCTTGGGCGCAGTTGGATGTTCCAATAGGACAATGACCCCAAACACACATCAAAAGTGGTAAAGGAATGGCTAAATCAGGCTAGAATTAAGGTTTTAGAATGGCCTTCCCAAAGTCCTGACTTAAACGTGTGGACAATGATGAAGAAACAAGTCCATGTCAGAAAACCAACAAATTTAGCTGAACTGCACCAATTTTGTCAAGAGGAGTGGTCAAAAATTCAACCAGAAGCTTGCCAGAAGCTTGTGGATGGCTACCAAAAGCGCCTTATTGCAGTGCAACTTGCCAAGGGACATGTAACCAAATATTAACATTGCTGTATGTATACTTTTGACCCAGCAGATTTGCTCACATTTTCAGTAGACCCATAATAGATTCATAAAATAACCAAACTTCATGAATATTTTTTGTGACCAACAAGTATGTGCTCCAATCACTCTATCACAAAAAAATAACACTTGTAGAAATTATTGGAAACTCAAGACAGCCATGACGTTATGTCCTTTACAATTGTATGTAAACGTTTGATCACGACTGTGTGTATATATATATATATATATATATATATATATATATATATATATATATATATATATATATATATATATATATATATATATATATATGTGTTCCCTTTGAAGACTATAAAATGTGAGGTTCCCCTCGCTGGTGGCTATTTTGAATCTGCAGACACGCCTGACGCCTGTGGCTCTAGCTCTGTTTACCACCTTTTCCTCTATTTTAGGTCAAGGGTATAACATATATAATATGTTACATTACCATTTAGCCTGTACAACTTGTATTAATATTGTTGTTACTTCACAGATTAGTGATGATGTAACGCAACCCAACACTAAACTACTGTGTGTACGTGAGTGTGCCTGCAGACACGCACATCTGTGACAGGCTGAGTGTTCTGTCAGAGGCATCTGGACCGAACCTGCAGGCCTGATGGGGTCCTCATGTGACCTAGTGTGTGTGTGTGTGTGTGTGTGTGTGTGTGTGTGTGTGTGTGTGTGTGTGTGGTGTGTGTGTGTGTGTGTGTGTGTGTGTGTGTGTGTGTGTGTGTGTGTGTGTGTGTGTGTGTGTGTGTGTGTGTGTGTGTGTGTGTGTGTGTGTGTGTGTGTGTGTGTGTGTGTGTGTGTGTGTGTGTGTGTGATGTATGCTGCATGTCATGTTCAGTCAGTGTTGTGTTCACTGAACACTTTTTCAATGATGACATTCCAGAGGCATACAAAGATGTAGTTACGGTGTGTGTCCACCAGCTGGCAGCGTTTACTTATCATTCATTACTTTATAGCCATCAGGCGGTCAACTACAGATTTAAATGAGATTTTATTGAGCTTTCATATTTCATGCACTTTCACTGCATCATTTTAAAAAAATTGTGTGTGACTAATAAGTGAAAAAATTAACATGATAATAAAATTTTACATAAATACATAAACAAAAATGCACAGACACACACATCACACACACACGCACACACACACACACACACACACACACACACACACACACACACACACACACACACATCACACACACACACACACACACACACACACACACACACACACACATTCTTGTGTTTGTTACATTTGTGAGACCTCCGAAAAATGCCTACCTCTTTAGGACCACCCTTTCTAGCTACATAAAGATCTATATTTACAACATTAATAATATATACATACTACGCAAATACAAAAAAGGTAAGCTTTTAGTTATTTTTAATTATTTTTCGTTTGTAATTGGTCATTTTTACACACACTTGTTATTTCTTATGTTGACCAGAGTTTTAAAACCGACACACAGTCAATTTGAAAAATCCCTCCTGCTCAGAGGCCTTGTGGTTAGAGTGTCCGCCCTGAGACTGGAAGGTCGTGAGTTCAAACCCCGGCCAAGTCATACCAAAGACTATAAAAATGGGACCCATTGCCTCCCTGCTTGGCACTCAGCATCCGAGCGTGGCCAACGCCGCTGCTCACTGCTCCCCTCACCTCCCAGGGGGTGAACATGGGGATGGGTCAAATGCAGAGGGTAATTTCACCGCATCTAGTGTGTGTGTGACCATCGTTGGGACTTTAACTTGAACTTTTGGGACCACCCTAATTTTGATAGATTTCACCACCAGGGGTGCAAATGAGACATTCTCTATTAGATGCAATGGTTTTCCGTATTGGGACCACGATTTATGTCCTAATTTGTTCACCGGTCCTCATATGGAAGGTACTTTTCCTTGTTAATGTCTCAAGAAGGGAGAAATACAAGAACACACAGACACACACACACGTCAGAGACCAAAATCTAAATAATCGTTAGTTGTGTGTCATTTGTTTATTAATAAGCACATAGACCCTGATTATGTATACGAGCATGTAGCCATCTGCTAGCTCTATGTTACCCTTTATCAGTAAATGTATTTACCTTTTAGTCACACTGTTAAAGTCTATGTGAGTGTTAAGTTGTTAGCTGACAGCCTGGGGCAAAAGCACAGCAATATCCAAACCCTGCAAACCCTGAAAAGATGCAACACCAAACAAAACATACAAGCAATAAAACAAATACAAAGGGAAAATGAAAAATGTTGCAATCAAATGCTACAGGATCAAAAACAAATGCAAAATAAATAACTTGTAAAGACCAAAAATATACACAAACCCCCAAAACAACTGCACGATAGATAACACTGCATGTTCAATTTGAAAATAAGCCTGCAGGCTACAAGTGGCGTCACACCTTAAAAGATCTAAGACCTTAGAAATAATATTTTACAGTGTTATGAAGGAATTTTAAGCAATTACGGAACTTATTTTGTCAAGGCATTTATTTCAAGCAAACACCAAAAGAGGCTGAAGCGTTGGCGCAGACGGGAGCCGAGAAAGTGACGGTGCATGTAAATGTACAACTTGGAGCCAACTTATGCTGACATAAGTGGTAGGCTTAAACAAAATCGATTAGAAACGTCCCCAGGCAGCTTGACCAAACTGTCAATCGAGTGAGTCACTATAATATTGATCATGATTATGCGTGTTAGTACAACGACAGTACATACACTGTCGAGCCAGCTGTGTACAAATAACACATGAAATGTGGGATAATACTTTACAGATACTGTAATATGATTTTTAATGTTTTTCCGTCAGTACAGATTAGTATCCTATCACGTTGTGTTGTGCTTTACAAACTCAAAAGGCTGCTGACGCAGAAGCTAGCTTGCGGCTAATGCCGCTGCATGCCGTCGCAAGGCGATGTGTTACTACACTAAGAGAAGAGTTCTTCAGTGTTCGTTCTTACAATAACAATGTTGCTACTGTTAGGTTATTATACAGGTTATGGAACGTAAATGAAGTATTGTTGGCGGTTTTTGGAAGCATTCTTAAAGTGATTTAGAGTTAGAATGGATTGATCCCATTAGCTGCATTACTAGTGTAAGAATGAGATATTTTAAGTGTTTTTTTTAATCCATAGTCATGTTTAAAGCAGCTAGTATTTTCCCATGTAGTGTGTCTTCTCGTGATCTCCGTGTTTTTATCTTATGTCCGCTAGTAAACTCTTTGTTTTGTTTTAAAGGCTCCTGTTGGCCGGCTCACAGAGCTGTTTTGGCAGGTTGTTATCTGTCAGGTTCAAACACTGATGACATCTATTAGACAAGACAAGAGGCAAAGAATTAAACGGAGACAGAATTAAATTTGGACTCATGAGGAGACACATGGCGACTGTACTCTCGGGACAGTCTTCAACCACGCTCTGCCACAAGATTGCACTTCTCCTTCTTTATTTGACTTTCTCCCCCCACCTGACCACAGCTGCTTCCAGAGGGAAGTGGATTGTAAACAGCGTTGCCCAGTGCCGGCCCAAGCCTCCATGGGGCCCTAAGCAAAATTTGATTTTGGGGCCTTCTCTTTCAGCGATTATTTTCTGCCTCCAGGAGGCCAATTTCTGTCTCATCAATAGTTTTCCCCTTTGAAAGACGCAAGGCAAATTCCTTCCATTTCACCATGTTGCCACAATGATCTTCACTGTTTTCATGCTGTTTCAGCAGTGCACCTATGTTGACCCAATCCCGCTGTCCCTCGGCTGCCAGTTTTAAGGACTTTTGGGAAAATAATTTGCAGCAAAAGCAATAGACTGTATCTTTACTTCTTGAATAAGTCAGCCAGCTATGCTTGACTTTTTCCCCATTGACTAGCTGTCTGTAGGTATAATGATAATGAAAACTTCGGCCATCATGCCGTTTGGGGAATGAAAAGTTCTCCTTAATAGACAGTGTTCCTCTGATCACCTGCTCAGTCCTGTCTGAATCTGAGAGGAAAAAAGGCCACTCAGCTGGGTCAACTGGCGGAGCTGATGATGGTCCATGGTGTGAAGGGGACGTTGTGGTGGAAGTTGCTGAGGAAGTGACCAAAGAAACACAATGACTAAAAAAGAAGGACCTATAAGGTCATTAAATTGCACTGTTGGACATAATTATTAATCTCAGAATGTTCTGCAGTACAATGAGCAATTATAAAGGGTGTTTTGCAGTTAACTTACTAGATAAATCAGCTGTGGTTTCAGACATGGAGGGGACAGTGGGCACAGAGGATGGAGGTGTGTGAGAGAGCACTGTAGATGATGGAGATGGACCAAAGATGAAATACATACATACATACATATATGCACACATATTAATGAGATACTTTGACTATATTAATTTCCCTTCAGGTGTAATGTTTATACTAAGAAATTAAATGTATACTGTATGGTGACAGTCTTTTCCTCACCTGATTCATCACTCACAGTTGAGCCTGAGGATGTGGACTGGCTCTGGGCTGATTCTGTGCCTCCAAAGTATTTTAACAATGCTCCTGGGGAAGTTTCACATAACTTATGAGTTGATGTAAAAAATAATGTTTATTTTACTCACATAAATTACCGTGCTCTGCTGCAAACAATTTGTGCAAACAACATATCTCACTAGTAACCTGATGCTAAAAACATATTGCTAGCACCGCGCTAGCTAGCTAACGTCACCTAGCTAAAGCTAATTACAGCTACAAATCTCTTTGATAAACTTTTTATTACCAAGTCATGCATACATACCTTTATCATGGCATTTTTTCTCCTCTTCCACTTTCTTCTTCTTCTTTTTTTCTGCACCTGAAGGATATGTCCTTTTTTGTGACATTGTTTTGCCTCTATCTGCGCTTTTGATGCCCAGTGCGCACTGGCATTGCACGGCAGGAGGCAAGTGCAGCAGAGGCAGCTTTACATTTAAAGAGAGGCAGGAAGAATCACTAGGCCTAGATCAGCAGCAGCACTTTTTTGACCTAAAATTGTGTTTTTGTACAATAATATATCTTTGATCATTTAGAAATCACCAGTCAGACTCGTACATGCAAAAAATAAAAAATAATAATTTTTTGTTAATTGCTTTTGGGGGCCCCCTGGTGGCCGCGGGGCCCTAAGCAAGCGCTTAGTACGCTTATGCCTTGGGCCGGCTCTGGCGTTGCCTTCGGTTACCGAACAGTTCAAAGAGAGCTCCATAAAATAGTTAAAAAAGGGTTCATAAAATACTTAAAAAAGAGTTCCTCTGTAAGTTTGGGAAGATCCTGCCATCTGTCCGCTTTGAAGTCACAGTGGCGTTTTACGAGCCTTCTTCCTTTTGGTAGGCCTCAAAGGCAGCCCTTTTGTCTTCTTCTCAGGAACACAATGTAATACAAAGTTTTTGTGATAATTTAGAAACAATTATTCTAACATTATCTGTTTTGAAGGCCTTAGCTGAGCTCCTTTCTGGGCGAGAGTGGCTGTTTTCGGGGGCGGTCCCCACATCTGCGGTCCCCTCCAAGGTTATTCATTGTCATCCCATTGGGTTGAGTTTTTTCTTGCCCTGATGTGGGATCTGAGCCGAGGATGTCGTTGTGGCTTGTGCAGCCCTTTGAGACACTCGTGATTTAGGGCTATATAAGTAAACATTGATTGATTGAGTGATTGATAAGATGACTCTTTTTATTCGGATTCAGACCTCTTTTTGCTGATGCTATTGTCGCGTTGCAAGGGCTGGTCTCCTAAAGCTTTAGTAAAACTTGGCCAAGTACTATTCTGTCTCAGTGGTCCTTCTTACTCAACATACAGTATATGCCATCCAAAAGAACTTGGGATTGACCAGTGTTTTATTTCCTGAAAGGAAGACTGGACGTGTACAACACTAGCCACCTACAACACACGATTATTATAAATTAGAATGCAAAAAACCCCAAAAACTTTCGTCTTCTCCTCACTCATAAGGATTGTGAACGATATGCAAAATTCCCCAAAAAAGTGCAGTTCCCCATTAAGAACTCCTTTCTCACTGGCACTCATCAAGGGCGGCGCTCCCCTTTCCACTCCCTTATCTCTCCTGCTTGCTTCTTTGTCTTGTCTTGTCTTAACTTTCTTGTGGCCTCTTTTTGCACTGCTCTCCAAATCTAAACATTGAAACTAATTAACTGGCCTCAACGAAATTGACAAGATCTTGGGTTTGGGGGAACCTGCTTGTCGTGACGGAGCAATTGTTGCTGGACACACGACGGACTCTTGGAAGAAGAAGAAGTGCTGCGTGCCTGGCGACCCTCTTAGTCGAGGACGTGAAGATATCCACCTATTCGGAATGATGAAACAGGACATCTGCTGATTGGATTAAGCATTGCTCTGGTTTGTCGACAAATTGGAAGTTGCTGGCAGTCTTTAAAGTACCCCAAAGATGCCACAAATTATTGGAGGATGCGGGAAGAACTTTAGACACTTTGTGATCTGGGTAACATCGGATTGTCTGCCCTGCAGGATGAATTTGAGGACCAGTCATAGACAATTTAGAGTGAAAAGCAAATTTTATTTTCACTCGCATTGAAAACATTCTAAATTGGATTGTTTCCTTGGCTTCGAGACTCTCCCGAAGGACAGTGCGGCGAAGACACAGCAAATTCCCTTCTTGTCTCTTATGGACACACACCGGTTGTTGTTGAATTTGGACTGACTGGCAAGAACACCAAGGCTGCAGAACAGAGACACGCGGGAGGCTTACACACACACATGCATCCACAAAAAATATACGCCACACACACATATACCACCCCCCATCCAACACCTTTGACTCGAAAGAGTCGCATCAGGTCCTTTTGGCTCATGAGACTCCGGAGGCAGCGGACAGGTAAAGACAGGCCAAGCAGTGTGCGGAACTGGCGGTCGCAGAGGCAAAAACTCGGACATGGGAAGAGTTCAGGGAAGCCATGGAAAACGACTTTTGGACAGCTTCAAACAAGAAGATTACCTGTAGGTCATTTTACTTTGTTTTATTGGATTATTAAGCCAATGCAATTAAAGGCCTACTGAAATGAATTTTTTAAATTTAAACAGGGATAGCAGATCCATTCTATGTGTCATACTTGATCATTTCGCGATATTGCCATATTTTTGCTGAAAGGATTTAGTGTAGAACAGGGGTCACCAACGCGGTGCCCGCGGGCACCAGGTCGCCCGTAAGGACCAGATGAGTCGCCCGCGGGCCTGTTGTAAAAAAATAAAAATAATAATAATAATTTTTTTTTTTTTTTTTTTTTTAATTAAATCTACATGGAAAAAACACAAGATACACTTTCAATCAGTGCATCAACCCAAACAACCTCCCCCATGCACACTCATCGACACCCACTCACACAAAAGGGGTTATTTCTTTCTGCTACCAATATTCTGGTTCCCACAACATAGACAACACATCTGCAAGGGACACAGTCCCTGAAGCACACATGATTGTACAGGCTGCTGGTCCACTAACATTTTCATTAATTACTATTTTTTATGTAATTATTTTTATATTGTTTTACTTTTTTTTTTTTCCAAGAAAATGTTTTTTATTTATTTTTCTTATTTTATTTTATTTTTTAAAAAAGGGCCTTATGTTCAACAGACCAGGTTGTCAATGAAATTAGATTTGCTTAAAGGGTTTTTTAAACCAGGCCCAGTCCAGATAATGTCCAAGTCGGACTCAGCAACACACACCTTCATTCATGTACACAGAAACAAATTAGGGAACACAACAGATTGCATATAATTTATAAACAAAATTACATTTTCAAAATAAGAATTTATGTACAGTCCAGATTATGTCCAGGTCACTCAAATTAGGGAACACAACAACAGATATCATATAATCTATAAACATAATTATACTTTCAAAATAAGCCTTTGAGGACTTCTCATCTTTTTTTTAATGTTTTTTGGCATCATTATCGTTTTCAACCATGTAACTTTCTAAAATTAGAAAATACTGAATAAATGTTTTAAAGAAAGTAATACTAAGTGAATATCTGTTTTTGGCCTTAAAAATAAACATTTTACCGAGTACTATAATTAAATTGACTAAATCATGATTGTCAATGAACTCTCCTAAAATAACAGAAACCACATTAAGCTTCATAAACAAACCAATCCTTAAACACATTTTTTCAACTTCCACCCAAAACAAAGACACAATATGACAATACCAAAACAAATGCAGGGTGGATTCAGGCTCCTGACAACAAAATCGGCAATCATCTGACTCTGTCATATTCCATAATTTTAACATTTTCCCTGTGGGTAAGAAGTTATAAATAATTTTAATTTGAAAATAACGATTTTGCACATCGATAGTGGTTTTATAGATTAGTTTGAATATGGCATCCCATGGCAACGGGCAGTCAAAAAAGTCCTCCCATTTTCCATTTGTGTTGTATGAGGCAGCCTTCAAAGATTTCTTTATTAAATAAAAATTATATATTTTTCTATTTATTTTAGTTCCTTTTTGCCAACTAGAATTTCTTATTAGAGGTTTACAAACTAATAATTTAGTAGTTCCATAATTAATTATTTGTTTCCATCTTTTCCCAATTACTCCAGTTAGTTGATAAAATGAAAAGCTTGAGCTAGCATCACCATACATAGCTCTAAATTCATCATACTTCATAATTTTACCATTCTCATTGATAATATCATTGACAAAAATGATTCCTCTTTCAAACATATTTTTTCCAAAAGAAAGGCTTTCCATCTATTACAATATTAGAGTTCATCCATATTAACTGCTGCAAAATATCGTCTCTTTTTTCGGGCACATAAAATTGAAAACACCACTATGAGTGGATTGTTTCCTTTATGAACCCCGCCATGTTTCCTAGCAGACTCTCTGGGAGGGGATCACTTGTAAAAAAGGATACAATTTCTTTTGATACAGTACATGTTTTTTGTCCAACAGGACATTTGTGTACCACTCAATGTTTAAATACATATTTGGAACAATTGATGCTTTTAAAGACAGACACATAGCTTCAAGGTTGAGAAGTTTCAGGCCCCCATATTCATACTCTTTGTACAAAACCTTTCTTTTAATCTTTTCTGGTTTGCCGTTCCAGACCAAATCGAAGACCCTCCGCTCATAAATCTTTAAAAAGTTTTGTGATGGAGCTGGTAATGACAAAAACTAATAAATAAATTGAGGAATAATTAACGAGTTGGCAATAGACATTTTACCATACAAGGTTAGGGATTTCCCTTTCCATAATTGCATACTTTTGTCCAGCTTTCTTAGTCGATTATCATAATTTACTGAGCCTAGATCTTCCAGATTTTCTGGGACAACAACACCAAGTATGTTAACTGGTCCATCTGTCCACAAAACAGGCACTTTGCATTCCATTCGAAAGGACGTTCCCTTTAGATTTCCGATCCTTAACATTTTACATGTATCATAATTAAGCTTAAGGCCAGATTGCTGTGAAAATATGTCCAAAAGATTAAGAAGGTTCCGCAAACAATGAGGAAAAATCTTATCTTTGTGAATCAGCCTTTCCTGACATGAACTTCATCAAGAACAAACACAGAACACGCCTCACTGATGCACATCTGCAAGACTCACTCAGAGTTGCAGTGTCAAGTTACACACCAGAGTACAACACACTAGTTAACAGCATGCAATGCCAGGCTTCCCACTAACTGACAAAGAAACAGATAACAGATTTGGTGTCCAGTTCAAAGTGTGACATGATTTAAAAATTTGAGAGTTTACTTTTGTATTTTACATGAGTTATTATTCGTACAAACATGGTGCAAAGTAATTCATGATTTGTTAAAAAATGTTAGTGGCTAGCTAGTTAAAATGGGATATTGTGATTTCACAAGACTGTCTTAGAAGTAATCATTTGAAAATGTTCAATTTGAAAAATGTGCACTTAGAGAAAATATAAAAATAAAGTGTTGCATATTGATATTTATCTGTTTCTATATATATTTATTGTGAGAAATCATTAAGATGATCAGTGTTTCCACAAAGATAAATATCATTAATTATTAATAATAACAGAGTTAAAGGTAAATTGAGCAAATTGGCTACTTCTGGCAATTTATTTAAGTGTGTATCTAACTGGTAGCCCTTCGCATTAATCAGTACCCAAGAAGTAGCCCTTGGTTTCAAAAAGGTTGGTGACCCCTGGTATAGAACAACGACGATAAAGTTCGCAGCTTTTGGTCGCTGATAAAAAAAAAGCCTTGCCCCTACTGGAAGTAGCGTGACGTCACAGGAGATAGGATTCCTCACAATTCCCCGTTGTTTACAATGGAGCGAGAGAGATTCGGACCGAGAAAGTGACGATTACCCCATTAATTTCAGCGAGGATGAAAGATTTGTGGATGAGGAACGTTAGAGTGAAGAATTAGAGAGGCAGTGCAGGGTGTATCTTTTTTCGCTCTGACCGTAACTTAGGTACAAGGTCTCATTGGATTCCACAGACTCTCCTTTTTCTATTGTGGATCACGGATTTGTATTTTAAACCACCTCGGATACTATATCCTCTTGAAAATGAGAGTCGAGAACGCGAAATGGACATTCACAGTGACTTTTATCTCCATGACAATACATCAGCGAAGCTCTTTAGCTACTGAGCTAACGTGATAGCATCTGGCTCAAATGCAGATAGAAAGAAAATAAATAAATCTCTGACTGGAAGGATAGACAGAAGATCAACAATACTATTAAACCATGGACATGTAACTACACGGTTAATAATTCTCAGCCTGGTAAAGCTTAACAATGCTGTTGCTAACGACGCTGAAGCTAACTTAGCAACTTAGCAACCGGACCTCACAGAGCTATGATAAAAACATTAGCACTCCACCTACGCCAGCCAGCCCTCATCTGCTCATCAACACCTGTGCTCACCTGCGTTCCAGCGATCGACGGCGCGACGAAAAGCTTCACCCGATCACAGATGCGGTTGGCGGCTAGCATCGGCTAGCATCGCCTAGCGCGTCTGCTATCCAAGTAAGTACTCCTTGTTGTGTTGCTACAGCCAGCCGCTAATACACCGATCCCACCTACAACTTTCTTCTTTGCAATCTCCATTGTTCATTAAACAAATTGCAAAAGATTCACCAACACAGATGTCCAGAATACTGTGGAATTGTTCGATGAAAACAGAGCAGTTTGTATGGTGTCACATTGGGTACGAATACTTCCGTTGCCGTCGTGACGTCACGCGCATACGCATCATACATAGACGTTTCCAACCGGAAGTTTAGCGGGAAATTTAAAATTGCACTTTATAAGTTAACCCGTATTGGCATGTGTTGCAATGTTAAGATTTCATCATTGATATATAAACTATCAGACTGCGTGGTCTGTAGTAGTGGGTTTCAGTAGGCCTTTAAAACTGGTCAACCTAACACTCACAAAAAAATAAGCTTGACTAATGTAAAGAAAAGAAAAACAAAACAGTGGCCGTTGGATAAAGTGATCCGCAATGTCGCCGGGGAGACCAACCCTCACGTTGGGACATGAATGTAGCCTTTTCTTTACCTAAAGTCTTCCTAAAGTTGTACACATTGTCAATTAATTGTACTTCTTTAATTTCTCAATAAATACCACACACATTTTTGTCAATGGCGGTTAAATACAATATTAATTTTTTGGTATATTTTAAATTAACAAAATATACCAAAAAAAAAAAAAAAAAAAAATGAATACTCTCGGCAGAGTCCTTGAGGGTGCATGGGTGTTTGCCCAACCAGTCTACATGTGTTTTGTGGACTTGGAGAAGGCATTCGACCGTGTCCCTCGGGAAGTCCTGTGGGGAGTGCTCAGAGAGTATGGGGTATCGGACTGTCTGATTGTGGCGGTCCGCTCCCTGTATGATCAGTGTCAGAGCTTGGTCCGCATTGCCGGCAGTAAGTCGGACACGTTTTCAGTGAGGGTTGGACTCCGCCAAGGCTGCCCTTTGTCACCGATTCTGTTCATAACTTTTATGGACAGAATTTCTAGGCGCAGTCAAGGCGTTGAGGGGATCCGGTTTGGTGGCTGCAGGATTAGGTCTCTGCTTTTTGCAGATGATGTGGTCCTGATGGCTTCATCTGGCCAGGATCTTCAGCTCTCACTGGATCGGTTCGCAGCTGAGTGTGAAGCGACTGGGATGAGAATCAGCACCTCCAAGTCCGAGTCCATGGTTCTCGCCCGGAAAAGGGTGGAGTTCCATCTCCGGGTTGGGGAGGAGATCTTGCCCCAAGTGGAGGAGTTCAAGTACCTCGGAGTCTTGTTCACGAGTGAGGGAAGAGTGGATCGTGAGATCGACAGGCGGATCGGTGCGGCGTCTTCAGTAATGCGGACGCTGTATCGGTCTGTTGTGGTGAAGAAGGAGCTGAGACACAAGGCAAAGCTCTCAATCTACCGGTCGATCTACGTTCCCATCCTCACCTATGGTCATGAGCTTTGGGTTATGACCGAAAGGACAAGATCACGGGTACAAGCGGCCGAAATGAGTTTCCTCCGCCGGGTGGCGGGTCTCTCCCTTAGAGATAGGGTGAGAAGCTCTGTCATCCGGGAGGAGCTCAAAGTAAAGCCACTGCTCCTCCACATCGAGAGGAGCCAGATGAGGTGGTTCGGGCATCTGGTCAGGATGCCACCCGAACGCCTCCCTAGGGAGGTGTTTAGGGCACGTCTGACCGGTAAGAGGCCACAGGGAAGACCCAGGACACGTTGGGAAGACTATGTCTCCCGGTTGGCCTGAGAACGCCTCGGGATCCCCCGGGAAGAGCTGGACGAAGTGGCTGGGGAGAGGGAAGTCTGGGCTTCCCTGCTGAGGCTGCTGCCCCCGCGACCCGACCTCAGATAAGCGGAGGAAGATGGATGGATGGATGGATTTTAAATTAAATGTCTAAAAAAGTATTATGTTTTCGTTTGTCCTCATTAAAAATATATATATTTTTACATTCTGTATCAACATTTTTCGGTGTAAACTTTAAATTAGAAAAATACCATTGGAAATGTATAAAATTATATGATACTACAATCATCTTGATGTATTTCAATCAATCAATCAATCAATCAATCAATCAATCAATCAATCAATCAATCAATCAATCAATCAATTCAGTATAGTTTCCTTAGTCACAGTTGAAACTAAAGATGATAATAAAGTGGGAGAATGTATTCAATGTTGAAGGAAGCAAAACAACAATGGAGATGAAAACAATGAAGTGATTCATGTTTGCTCAAAGTACAAAACATGACAGGAATAAAAAATAAAAAAAATAACAGATCATATTTTGTGCAGTAACAAATAAAATAAAAAGTAGAAAATAATATATAAAGAAAATAAACATGATTAAGTAATAATGAGACAGAATAGAAAAAGAATGCAATAATTAATGATAAATAATCACAAAAATCTAATACATGAAGGCACAATGTGATAAATTAAGGCACAAAGATGATTTTTGTAATCAATGTTAATACATTTACGATATATATATGCTGCACATTTGCATGGCCAGAAAAAATAATAACAACAAGTTCATGCTGTCAATGAAATAAAATAAAAAAATATGTCTTTTGTCACTTTTAATCCGCAGAGAAAGACACAATTAAATGACGAACACTCGCTTTACTAGCAAAAAGGAAACATACGGTCGTCGAATATTGCAATTTCACTGATAATAATAATAATGATCTAATAATGTTAGAAACCTATTGAGAAGGTCGTTAAAATGCATATGCTCTAACTATGAACATATTTGATTTAATGATAATAATTCTACTTTGCGGTAATTTGGCTTTGAATAATTTAGACACTATAAACGAGGGACGTACAAGGAAATGTCTGAGGCGTCTTTTACTAATGCTCCACCTGAGCCAATGAGAATTAAGCATTTTGATTACGTCACCTATTTAGCAACGAAAAAAGAAGTCCCAGACTGGATTCAATAGACTAGGGCGTCTCTCTTGTGGTGACGTCGGGTAACTGTTTCAGTGTCTCTGGGAAATCACCACATGCTTCACTGTTTATTAAATTTTAAAAAATGGTCAGAAATTCAGAACATACAGAGTGGAATAAAAGAGCAAAAAGGTAATAACACAAAGCTGCCATGCAGGCTGTTTTTTTCTTAAAGCTTTCATTGCTTAAAAAATAACAATGAATCAAAATCAATGTTGTTAAGAATTATTGACCTATTCAAGGCTCCAATTACTTCACATCAAATATTTCACTTTGAAATATTTTTGAGGGAAAATATGCATATGTTGTGTGTTTTCTATGACTAAAAGGGCAAAAACAAACAAAAAACAGAAACAAATTAAAAACTTAAGTTGATCTCGAGACTTAAGTGTTGAAAAAAAAAGTCTTACGTATTTCAAACACTTTTTCTGACTGAGGTTCTTTTGGATCCCTGATAATCTCAAGGGGATGTTTTTGAAAGTTTAATAAAAAATAAATAAATAATCAAAATCACTGTTGTTATGAATTATTGCCCTATTCAAGGCTACAATTGTTTCACATCAAATATTCCACTTTGAAATTCTTTTGAGGGAAAATATTGCATATTTTGTATTTTTGCCACAAAACCTTTGACAAAAAAGGCAATGAAACATAAAAAAACATTTTTTTAAAGCTTCATATCGACAGATGGACCTGAAGTTGATCTAGAGATTTAAGCGCTGAATAATAATAATAATAGTAAAAAATATATATATGAGTTTTTAAAAAAAACATTGTATAAAATCAAACTTAAAGGTTAAAACATTTATATATTTATATAAAAAACTGTAATCACATACAATTATGTTGTGGTAAAATAAAAACACTAAAATATGAATTAATAGGTTTCTTAACTAAAATGTCAATAAGATCACAACTTTAGTCATCATTTTTCAAGACTCCAGTTACTTTTTTGGCGGCCCTATGGTTAAGAAACACTGCTGTGGACTTCTGATTGATCATGGACGGTGCATGGCGTGCTGAGCTGGGGCTCCGTGGAAATGTGACCTTTTTATGTTTTATTAGCACTTTTGCTAACTCACAAAGCTATGCTAAAAACGTTAGCTATCCACCTACGCCAGCCAGCCCTCATCTGCTCATCAACACCCGTGCTCACCTGCGTTCCAGCGAACGACGGTGCGACGAAGGACTTCACCCGATCACAGATACGGTCGGCGAGACGGAGGAAGTTAAGGTGAGTTTGGCGGCTAGCGCGTCTGCTATCCATCTCTCAGTCCTCCTGGTTGTGTTGCTGTAGTCCGCCGCTAATACACCGATCCCACCTACAGCTTTCTTCTTTGCAGTCTTCATTGTTCATTAAACAAATTGCAAAAGATTCCCCAACACAGATGTCCAGAATACTGTGGACTTTTGCGATGAAAACAGAGTTTTTTGTATAGGATTCAATGTGTCCGCATACTTCCCATTTCAACGATTGACGTCACGTGCATACGTCATCATACATATACATTTTCAACCGGAAGTTTAGCGGGAAATTTAAAATTGCACTTTATAAATTAACCCGGCCGTATTGGCATGTGTTGCAATGTTAAGATTTCATCATTGATATATAAATTATCAGACTGCGTGGTCGGTAATAGTGGGTTTCAGTAGGCCTTTAAGATGGTCAAGTCTGGGGATCACAACATTAAAGATGTATACATTGACAACACTTTTGCCTCTTTCCAGCAACTTTGTGATACATTTTCACTCCCTATTCAACCCCTTTTTCTTTTTTTTTTAGATATCTACAGATCTGCAGTTTTGTTCGTAATACTTTTCCCAGGTTTCCAACTTACCAACTGACAGTTTTAGATGTTTTTTTGACACCACTTCCAACTGTAAAAGGATCAATTACACATATTTATAATCAATTGTTTCATTTACACACTGAATTCAATTAAATCACTTTGGGAGGGTGACTTAGGAGTGACCCTATGTGAAGCGAACTCGGAAAGAGATTTTAAATAGAGTTCATAAGTCTTGTATTTGTGCTTTACATAGCCTTATTCAATGCAAGCTAATGCATTGTACATATTATATTAAGGTCCGGCTGACTAAGATGTATAACAGAATATCGGTATTATGTGATCAGTGTCAACAGTCTCCAGCTAATTTAATGCATATGTTTTGGCTTTGCCCATCCCTGTGCAGTTATTGGCCTGAAAATGTTAATACTTTGTTTTTTGTAGTTGGCGAAAAGATTAAACAGAATTCTCTAATCGGACTATTTGGGGTGGCCCCTCTGCCATATTCTTTAACAAATCCAAAAAGATTTTGGTAGCATTTACTACTTTGTTGGCTAGAAGACTCATTGTGCTAAATTGGAAGGCCGCAGCGCCTCCCTGGCTCACCCGCTGGATTAGAGATATTCTGTATTTCCTTAAATTGGAGAAAATTAGGCTGAAGTTGAACAGTTGTTCTGTGAAGTTTCAGGAAGTACGGGGTGGTTTCCAAAAATATGTAAAAGAGACTGATCTCAAATTTAATCCAGACTGAAAAGTGATTGAAAGGTAGATAATTGATGAGCCTTTTGTCTGCTTTTGTGTATTGCTGCACGGTGTTGGGGACATTCAGGAATGCAGTTGTCTGTAGCTACATGTCAATATTATGCTTGCTAAAGCATGTTTTTTAAATTTGTATTATTTTATTTATGTTTTGTGAGTTACTTGTTTGGGGGAACAAAATCATATTTGGCATGTGTTCAATTGTATTTCTGGACTGCATATGTAAACAATTCAATAAACAAATGTTAAAAAAACCCACTGCACTTGTCCTCGCTCAACACATTAAACACACTTTGACCCAAAAACACACACAAGTTGTCAATTGTTTGCATTAGAAAAGGCACACACAAGCTAGCACGTGTGTTACAATAGATAACATTAATAGTTAAAGGGGCTGTTTGCTAACCTGACTCTCGCCAGATCCTTGTAGTTCGCACACAAGGATCTGGGCTCGAGGGCATTGCAAACTCCTTCAAGATAGCAAAAAATAATGAACCAATAAGGATCGCCGGGCGGGATTTCATAGATGTGACGTAGCGCTGAAGCGACTGTTTGGGGGGGGGGCTCGCTGTGGAGTTTACAGTTACGGTAGCACAATTAGCCACGATCACGACTAACGTGTTACACGTCCGATTCGCCCAGCGACTCTCTGTCGGAGTATCAGCGCTGGGGTCCAGTGCACCACAGTTTTGTATTGTCGCTCGGTCCTTCGGAAGCTACGGCACCGCTCGTCTCCTTCGCCCGGACCGGCGGGAGCGAGAAAGACACACACAGTGACAGTGAGCGAGAGAGAGCGAGAGAGAGCGAGAGAGAGCGAGAGAGAGCGAGAGAGAGCGAGGGAGGGAGCGAGCGAGGGAGAGCGCGTGCGGGTCTCGTGGAAAAGCAGCAAAACGTTTCTCTGCTTGCATCATGCAAGTGACGTCAATGTTCGGCCCTCGAGAGCCATATACAGGTAAAAGCCAGTAAATTAGAATATTTTGAAAAACTTGATTTATTTCAGTAATTGCATTCAAAAGGTGTAACTTGTACATTATATTTATTCATTGCACACAGACTGATGCATTCAAATG
Organism: Entelurus aequoreus; assembly: GCF_033978785.1. NCBI lineage: Eukaryota > Metazoa > Chordata > Actinopteri > Syngnathiformes > Syngnathidae > Entelurus > Entelurus aequoreus. Next base: position 47,312,901 of record NC_084738.1, on the reverse strand, counting down.
TTTATTTCATTTAATTTTGATGATTTGAAGTGGCAACAAATGAAAATCCAAAATTACGTGTGTCACAAAATTAAAATATTACTTAAGGCTAATACAAAAAAGGGATTTTTAGAAATGTTGGCCAACTGAAAAGTATGAAAATGAAAAATATGAGCATGTACAATACTCAATACTTGGTTGGAGCTCCTTTTGCCTCAATTACTGCGTTAATGCGGCGTGGCATGGAGTCGAAGAGTTTCTGGCACTGCTCAGGTGTTATGAGAGCCCAGGTTGCTCTGATAGTGGCCTTCAACTCTTCTGCGTTTTTGGGTCTGGCATTCTGCATCTTCCTTTTCACAATACCCCACAGATTTTCTATGGGGCTAAGGTCAGGGGAGTTGGCGGGCCAATTTAGAACAGAAATACCATGGTCCGTAAACCAGGCACGGGTAGATTTTGCGCTGTGTGCAGGCGCCAAGTCCTGTTGGAACTTGAAATCTCCATCTCCATAGAGCAGGTCAGCAGCAGGAAGCATGAAGTGCTCTAAAACTTGCTGGTAGACGGCTGCGTTGACCCTGGATCTCAGGAAACAGAGTGGACCGACACCAGCAGATGACATGGCACCCCAAACCATCACTGATGGTGGAAACTTTACACTAGACTTCAGGCAACGTGGATCCTGTGCCTCTCCTGTCTTCCTCCAGACTCTGGGACCTCGATTTCCAAAGGAAATGCAAAATTTGCTTTCGTCAGAAAACATGACTTTGGACCACTCAGCAGCAGTCCAGCTCTTTTTTCCAGGGTCAACGCAGCCGTCTACCAGCAAGTTTTAGAGCACTTCATGCTTCCTGCTGCTGACCTGCTCTATGGAGATGGAGATTTCAAGTTCCAACAGGACTTGGCGCCTGCACACAGCGCAAAATCTACCCGTGCCTGGTTTACGGACCATGGTATTTCTGTTCTAAATTGGCCCGCCAACTCCCCTGACCTTAGCCCCATAGAAAATCTGTGGGGTATTGTGAAAAGGAAGATGCAGAATGCCAGACCCAAAAACGCAGAAGAGTTGAAGGCCACTATCAGAGCAACCTGGGCTCTCATAACACCTGAGCAGTGCCAGAAACTCATCGACTCCATGCCACGCCGCATTAACGCAGTAATTGAGGCAAAAGGAGCTCAAACCAAGTATTGAGTATTGTACATGCTCATATTTTTCATTTTCATACTTTTCAGTCGGCCAACATTTCTAAAAATCCCTTTTTTGTATTAGCCTTAAGTAATATTCTAATTTTGTGACACACGGAATTTTGGATTTTCATTTGTTGCCACTTCAAATCATCAAAATTAAATGAAATAAAAATTTGAATGCATCAGTCTGTGTGCAATGAATAAATATAATGTACAAGTTACACCTTTTGAATGCAATTACTGAAATAAATCAAGTTTTTCAAAATATTATAATTTACTGGCTTTTACCTGTATCACACCATGATTGGTAGATTCCTTATAGCCCGGAAGAGTTAGGGCTACAAGGGATTCTGGGTATTTGTTCTGTTGTGTTTATGTTGTGTTACGGTGAGGATGTTCTCCCAAAATGTGTTTGTCATTCTTGTTTGGTTCAGTGTGACATGTATGGCTGTTGACTAAGTATGACTTGCAGTCACTTACGTGTGTCTGTTGAAGCCGCATATAACATGTGACTGTGCAAGCACATTGTTAATATGGAGAAAATGTGGACGCTAAACCTCATGCCCTTAATATTGTTGTCCTCAATATTGTTGATGGTGAAAATCGGGAGGATTGGCAAGAATGCTTCACCGCCGCACACAGCGCTGTCAAGCGCCATTCATACAAAACTTGCGGGCCGCACTAACATTAAACGTTCATATTAAGGTGGGGGCAGCACAATAACGTCTCGCGGGCCGCATGTTTGAGACCCCTGCAAACGGCTTCTCATACGTAATTACTTACGTATGAACACATGCACGTGCATAACCTTTAGGTGTTGTTAGCTAAGAGCAATAGCTTTAGCTGTCACTGAATGTATCAACTATCATAACACAATTACTGCAAGTTGTTTGTTGCTTCTCTTGGACTGCTTTTGTATGAGTGCACGCACTCTTTGCGCATATGTGTTGACCGCAATAAACAATTTTATTCGGGCCGGTAAAATTTTGTATTACATAATCTTTGTAATTGTGAAAAATATAGACAATTTTCAAACAGATGTGTTCTGTTAAACCACTAATGGTAACATAAACTAACCATGCGGTGTTAATTTTTTGCTTCAAAAGATGTTACTGTGAGGAAGTGGCAAACAGCACCTTTACCATGAATTCATTTACTACCATGAATTGATTTACTTGGACTTAAACAAGTTGAAAAACTTATTCGGGTATTACCATTTAGTGGTCAATTGTACGGAATATGTACTGTACTGTGCAATCTACTAATAAAAGTTTAAATCAATCAAAAATGTAGAGCAGTGAGATTGATGTCACACTGCATGACTGGTTTGTAGTTCAAAATACACAAGGAATATATCTATTTAGAGCCTTTAAGACACAATAAAATATTCAGATATAGTTCTTTATTAAAATCATCCGTCATAACATGACTGTCATCATTCTTGCTTGTTGTGTGTGTAGCTCAGCCAGATTCATCTGGTAATCATCAGTCAGCTGTCTCCCCCTGCAGGCTTTAAGTGGTAATGCCAGGGATCACACAAACACAAGGTTGTTGTTTTTTTTTTAAGATGTTATCCATATTTAAAGTGTAAAAAGCGCCCTGCTCTGACCAGTTAAAGCCTCAGAGGAAGCTGCGCCCCCCTCACATGAAAGAAGAAAAAAAAACCCCGTCATGTTTGCTTGTCAGCAAAGCAGATGGGCGGGACAACGCAAGTCAATATGTTGGGCGGGGCAGTGAAGGGGGCGTGGTGTCACAGCTAAGCGATGGCGTATGCAAAAGGTGGCTCGCTACATGCCGTTTAGAGGGCATGTGGTTAAAAAGCTGCTTTATTCTCAAAATGACATATAGCGTAGAGAAAAGGCCCCTCAGGGTGGACAAATGCCGCTTGCCACCGCCGCTACAGTGACATGGTCATAAGACACTGGCGCCCCTCCCCCACAACCGCCACTGGCTAACAACCTCAAGCAAGAACAGTTATGGTGGTCTTTGTGGCGGGGGCTCAAGGGGTCCGGGGACAAACACACAAAAATATCATCCAGATTAATGACAAACTTATTATAGAACATATACTATCATATATATCTAGACGAATAGATCACACATTTTTTTTTTTTTTTTTTTTTTTTAAGCATTACAAGTGTAGAGGACCATAATGAACAAAACAAAGCAGGGCAAATGGCGTCCCTTTTTAAACGCAAACTAATACCACTTGCTGGCCAAAGTAAGAACTGCTTCTTTATATATTTTAAAATTTACCCTTTGGGGAAGTCAGTCTTTTTGGAGGTCAATTTTTGTCACATAATGATGACAAACAATAACAACACTGCCACAGATACATATATAAGTAAATATATGTATGTGTACTTAAATTTAGGCAAATAAACTTTTTGCACCAAACTCTCCTGTTCCTGTAAATAATGGCTCAGATGCAGTTCCAGGCAAACTCAACATGTAAAGCGTCTAAATCATTCTGCTCATGTTCGGCATTGCGCAACTAGCGAGCTACTCTGGTGTGTCATTTGCTGGAGTGTAGCTGTTAGTGTCAGCTCGCTCGCGGGTTAAAAAAAACGTGCTTGCTTAGGTGAGAAAGAGTTAAAAAAGTTCACAGGAGGCGCCGCCGTATCATTCATCCCGTACACCACTCCGCTGCTAGCTAGCATTCCACATAGGCACTGTCTCTTAGACATCAGAACGGCACTTCCATGTAATGATAGTGTATTGATTAAAATAGTGTACACACTCCAAACAGAACTTAACCCTTCGTACATATGGCAGGAGCAGCATAAGGCTACATGTACACGTTTCCCTGCAACAACCCTTGGCCTTGTCTAACTGTGTAGCACCGTCTAGTAGACGCTTGCTGTCATGTTAAATGCTCTGCAAACATGGGTTGCAATCTAGATTTTGAAAAGCTGCAAACCCTTACAGTCCTCGATTTGGGTTGCCAACTCCCTGAAAAATAAATAAGGGACAACTTGTTGACCAGCAAGACCGGCCGACCCGATTGATACAAATGAGCTCTGATCCAACAAAATTACTTCTTTTTTTAAAAAGACAAAATATGACTGCGATAAAACGTCATTTGGAGCCAAAAGACCAGAAGATAGACGTATAAATCTAGATAGAGAGCTAGAACACCACCGACAGCTAGCTCTAGCTAACTAGAGTGGCAAGGTGTTAGTTGAATCCATTAAGATTTTATATAATATTTTTGATTCTCACTATAATACAGGACATACTGTGGTGCGTCCCTTCTCAGCTATATGAGATGGGTCTTTCTGTTTCTAAATACGGGACAGTTGGCAACCCTACCCTCAATAGCCACCATATTAGCTTAACAAGGTTATCCTTGCTGTAACGCTACAGTCCGTTTTCAAGTGTGTTACTTGTGGCAGCCCACACGTGGGTGGCTGACTTTACATTCAGTCGAATACGAGGGGCTTCTGCTGTCGTACTTACAGTAGGTAGTCCGGCGAATGTTTTACGGGAACTCAAGCTTGAGTCGTATGGCACAGTGCTTACATTGTATTAGACTCAATACATTTCTCGATATATAGATTCATATAGATCAACATCAATAACGACGACAACACAGGAGGAACGCAAAGCTGTTAAAGTCAAACACGTATGCCAACATAGGGTGAAGGATGTATTGCTCGGGAAACAGGAGATGAGGAGACTTTACTTAGCGTCCTAGCGTGTAATATGTGCCCTTGAATGCGTGTGCCAGTGCGTATACGCGCCTACTTAGGAGCGCTAAGACTGTTGATGAAGCCAGCAGTCACATTTGACTTACCCTGTTGTCAGTATACAAACACAGAAAAGCACAAAGACGCGAGAATCACATCGAGGAGAGAGGGTGGCGACAGTTAACGAGGCGGGGGGGAAAAGGTAAACGTTCAGGAGGAAGGAGACAATATGGCAAACAAAGTTATCAGGCTTCTCTCCCTCCAAACAAGAAGGTATTGATTACACACAAGGAGGGAAGGTGCCTCTGATGGGCGTCACAGTTCTGCGGGGATGTAAACAGTTTTTCAGGGGAAATGGGGATAAGCATTTTTTTAAGGGGCAAAGAAGAACAGTGTTGTGTTAAAGGCTTCCAGGAGCGGCAGGCATACAGTACTAGAAAGTTCCTGAGCCCTCAGTAAGCATGATGAATACAAATGACAGTTCTGCTCCAACACCCAAAGCCCTTTACTGTCTGTAGCAAAGGAGTGTCCTTCAGCTGGGATGATTGATTGCCCCACTTCTAATGCAAAATGTTTGTGTGGGTTTTGTTCCAAGAGGAATGAAAGAGCTTGTTTTGTATCTGCTTGTTTTGTGCGGAGCCTCAGAGAAGACTGAGTGTAATTTCTGACCTATGACATCCCGCTACCATCACACCTCGCTCTCCACGCTGGAGAAATGGGCTGAGCCCCTACGCGAGCAAAGCGCCGTGGCTTTCAGAGGCAACAGAGGAGACTGAGGGAACCTCTGAGGCTGAGGAACAGAGCGCAATCTCTGGTACTGCAATTTGGCACTTGCAGAAGCGATGGAAGAAGGCTGAGGGGCTCCCGGAGTGGACGACACCACGGAAGGGGAGGACACTGAGGAGGAAGAAGTAGGGGGGGGAGCGTGGATTGGGTGAGCTGAGGATGGAGGCGCTTGAAGGGCAGGAAGTTGGGCTGTTAAGTTAGAAGGTGGGGATTCGAGTCTCCCTCTGTCTCTCTCTGTTCTCTGCGCCCGCTGCTGAATGCTAAGGTTCAACTGACTTATGGATTTTGACGGATTCTGTGAACGATCTGGCTTGGAGGAGGATGAAGAGTCATGTTTCGGCTTCTGGCAGTGGGGGTAGAGCTCTTCTTGGCTGCGGGAGGTGATGCGAGCCCACTTAGTTGAAGGTGGGTGGTCCCTGTGGGATTGGCAGGAAGAACACCCCGGATTTTCTCTGCTCTTGCTCTTCGACTTCCGTTTCTTCTTCTTCTCATCCTGAATGTGGAGCTTGTCCACTGACCAGTATCGTCGCGGTGGTGGGGGTGTGAGTGGAGATGGTGGCCAGTGCGACCCTGAACCCCACCCTCTTTCCCTGGGACCCCATCCACTTTCTCTTGTACCCCACCTCTCTCCTCGCTCCAGGAACAAATCATCTCTACTGTTGATGCTGCCAGCTTTGTCCCTGGAGGGGAAGGTGCTAAAAAACCACCCACCACCTCCAATGCCTCCCACCGCCCTGCCGTCATGATCATCCCAATACCTCTCAAACTTCCCAAACTCCCCAGAAGAGCCCTCATCATCAGAGTATATCCCCACCACCTTGTCACGCTCTCTGTCCTCGTCAGACAAGGTCCTAGCTTGCCTCTTCACACCCGCGCCTTTCCTCCTCTCTTGATCAGACTCTTCATCTTCTTCTATTTCTGATCCCCACTCATGGAAGGACAACCCCTCCTTAGAGTGCATTTCACCTCTGCCATTCCGTCCTAGCAATGGCTTCCTTTCTCCTTCTACTCCCACAGCATCCCTGTCTGAGCTTTTACTTTTCTTACGTTTCGAGGAGACAGGTAACAAGGGAAGGAAAGTCGAAGGAATTGTGTCGGAGGAGATGTTGCCTCCCCAGAACTTGACGGATGTTGAAGGCTTATTGCTGGAGGTATGATAATGTTTGCTGTTCCTGCGTCTGTGGTGCCTCTCCTTTCCATCATCTCTTTCATCTCTTTCCTTTCTATCGTCTTCACCCGGAATGTTCCATCCGTAGCTTCTGACTGAGCTCTCACTCTTTTTGCGAAAGGACTCTCTCCTCAGGTGCAGGTACGACGGGTAGTCAGGTGTGCCTGGTTTGGCCTCCTCTCTTTTGTCAGTATCTCCTCCCTCCTGCTCTGATCTCTTTCTCTCCTTTTTCTTCAATTTTTCCTCTTTCTTTTTCTTCTTCTTGGCTTTGCGCCGCTTTCGCTCCCTTTCTCTCTCCCTGTCCTCCCTCTTCTTCTTTTTCCTACCTTTCTTTCTCCTCTTGTTCTCACGATCCCTCTCTTTGCGTTGCCTCTTTTCATCTCGCACCCCTGTTGTAGCCCCCTGGTTGGTTGTCCCCGACCTCCCCCTTTCTCTGTCACCCCAAGACGCCCACCACTCCTGCAACTGTGCCAGCTGGCTGCTCCTTCTCTCGCGGCCATATTCTCTCTGGGGACGTGGCTTGCGAGGTGGGACAGGTGGTGGACTGCACGGCAGCGAGCGCGATGACATGCGACGGGAGCGAATCTTCTGCCGTGACCCCAGGAGAAGACTGGACTCTTCTGTGAGTAGATCGGAGTCGTAGTCGTCCTCTACTGTGAAATCGCGGTCCCCTGCTCGATAGTGGAAGCTCAATGAGGAGTTGTACGAGCTGTCGCTAGAACAAGAAGAAGATGGGGAATTGGAGCGGGAGACCGAGGCAGAGGATGAAGAGGACGAGGAAGATGTGGACGAAGAGGAAGATGATGAGGCGCTGGAGCCGGTGGAGTAAAAACGGCAAGGAGATAAGGGCGTGGTAGGGGTATGTGTTGGGGAAGAGAGGGGGACAAGCAGAGGGGGAGGCGGTGGAGGACGTCGTGCCCTCCTTCCCCCTACTTCGCTTGCTCCATACCTGCCACCTCCTCTCCTCCCCAAAGGGAGGATGTTCTCATAAAGAGGACCTCCTGAGCTCTTTCTCCTCGCCTGAGCAAGGCTTCCACGTCTCCAGAAGGGAGGCCTTCGTGGAGAGGATGGGATTGGCGGTGGAGGCTTACTGATTGAGGGTCCGAGGCCTTTTGGAGGCTGGCGTAGCATTCCAGGGGCTTTAAGTCCTCTGGGATTAGCTTTGGGGGTCTGTTGGGTGCCTCCTACCTGTTGGTCTGAGTTGGCCACCAGCCCTTCTGGATCAATAGGACCATAGTAACGCTTATACTCATCAAGCCCGCTGTCACCCACTCCCCCATGCATTTTCCAGTGTTGTCCCAGGTTGTGCTGGTACTGGGCCTGGAGTTCAGTGATGCCTCCGGCTATCCCCCCAACACCCAAACTTGCACCACTGCCTGTGCTCGTGACCTTTTCTGGTTTCGGTCTGTTCCAGCGATCTACAACTGCAAGTCTGCGGTCATGGCGAGGCAGGAAGGTCGAGCAGGGCATGGGGCCTTCAAAAAGAGGACTGTTTGAGGGTCCAATAGCTACTGCCGAATGTCCTATGGGCGGCGGCGATCCTGGCAGCATTGTGGTGTAGGTCTGCCCTTGTGGCTGCTTTTGGGCATGCTTTGGCGGTTGTTGCTGCACCATGGCGATGGCAGCGGTGTTGTTTACTGTGGCTGTAACCAGGTGCTGCTGAGCCACGGTGGGCATATTGGTCACTGAGTGGTACTGTGGCAGAGAACTTTTTCTGGCCCCTGGCACTGTCTCATCTTCAAACTGACAGCAGCTGTACATCCCCTAGTAGAGAGACACAAGAGAGACAAGCCAGCGTGATTATCAAGACACACCAGGACAAGGTGTCATATTTAATATTTACTAATTGGAAGCTTAATTGCTTGGCGGTGCGGTGGCCTCGTGCAGGGCCGAGGCTTTTTGTGGCCCTAAACATGATTTTGTTTGTGGCCCCATTTTACTTTATAATATCAGCAGCCGAGTGAGTATTATAATAGTTGTACTTTGCCGCATCGTGCTTTGAAGTTGGCAGCATGTAAAGGGTTTCCTTAATGTTAAAAAACATATTTAGAATGTTGTTAAGGTTTTTTTATGCGCTAGCTACGAAAATATTAAATTTATACAGTAATTAATAGTTCCTACTTCGTCAAAACTAATTCACCACGGCCAGGTTCGGATCCAACTAACAGCAATAAACAAGGGTTTACTGTATTACTCTTTGCAAGCACAAGCAGATTTGGCTATGGGAGTGTGTGCATAAGAGACACAACCGACACAAATGCAGTTTAAGTACATTTCTAATTAGATATTGAGAAATAACATATTTTACAAGTGGTTGTTTGTATTAGTTATAGATAATTCCGTATGAACAATAAACAAAAAGACTGCACTGACAACAGCAATTAATTTCAATACATCAATCAATCAATGTCAATCAATGTTTATTTATATAGCCCTAAATCACAAGTGTCTCAAAGGGCTGCACAAGCCACAACGACATCCTCGGTACAGAGCCCACATACGGGCAAGGAAAAACTCACCCCAGTGGGACGTCGGTGAATGACTATGAGAAACCTTGGAGAGGACCGCATATGTGGGTAACCCCCCCCCCCCCCCTCTAGGGGAGACCGAAAGCAATGATGTCGAGTGGGTCTGACATAACATTGTGAAAGTCCAGTCCACAGTGGATCCAACACATCAGCGAGAGTCCAGTCCACAGCGGGGCCAGCAGGAAACAATCCCGAGCGGAGACGGGTCGGCAGCGCAGAGATGTCCCCAACCGATGCACAGGCTAGTGGTCCACCCGGGGTCCCGACTCTGGACAACCAGCACTTCATCCATGGCCACCGGACCTATGCAACTCCCCCTAGCAAGGGACAGGGGAGAAGAGGAGAGAAGAAAAGAAACGGCAGATCAACTGGTCTAAAAAAGGGGGGTCTATTTAAAGGCTAGATTATACAAATGAGTTTTAAGATGGGACTTAAATGCTTCTACTGAGGTAGCATCTCTAACTGTTACCGGGAGGGCATTCCAGAGTACTGGAGCCTGAATAGAAAACGCTCTATAGCCCGCAGACTTTTTTATGGCTCTGGGAATCACTAATAAGCCGGAGTTCTTTAAACGCAGATTTCTTGTCGGGACATATGGTACAATACAATCGGCGAGATAGGCTGGAGCTAAACCGTGTCCAGCTAAACCGTGTAGTATTTTATACGTAAGTAGTAAAACCTTAAAGTCGCATCTTAAGTGCACAGGAAGCCAGTGCAGGTGAGTCAGTATAGGCGTAGTATGATCAAACTTTCTTGTTTTTGTCAAAAGTCTTGCTGCCGCATTTTGTACCAACTGTAATCTTTTAATGCTAGACATAGGGAGACCCGAAAATAATACGTTACAGTAATCGAGACGAGACGTAACGAACGCATTAATAATGATCTCAGTGTCGCTAGTGGACAAGATGGAACGAATTTTAGCGATATTACGGAGATGAAAGAAGGCCGTTTTAGTAACACTCTTAATGTGTGACTCAAACGAGAGAGTTGGGTCGACGATAATACCCAGATTCTTTACCGAGTCGCCTTGTGTAGTTGTTTGGTTGTCAAATGTTAAGGTGGTATTATTAAATAGATGTCTGTGTCTAGCAGGACCGATAATCAGCATTTCCGTTTTCTTAGCGTTGAGTTGCAAAAAGTTAGCGGACATCCATTGTTTAATTTCATTAAGACACGCCTCCAGCTGACTACAATCTGGCGTGTTGGTCAGCTTTAGGGGCATGTAGAGTTGAGTTTCATCAGCATAACAGTGAAAGCTAACACCGTACTTGCGTATGATGTCACCCAGCGGCAGCATGTAAATACTAAAGAGTGCAGGGCCAAGAACCGAACCCTGGGGAACTCCGCACGTTACCTTGACATAGTCCGAGGTCACATTGTTATGGGAGACGCACTGCATCCTGTCAGTAAGATAAGAGTTAAACCAAGACAAGGCTAAGTCTGACATACCAATACGTGTTTTGATACGCTCGAATAAAATATTATGATCGACGGTATCGAAAGCGGCGCTAAGATCAAGAAGCAGCAACATAGATGACGCATCAGAATCCATCGTTAGCAATAGATCATTAGTCATTTTTGCGAGGGCTGTGTCCGTAGAGTGATTTGCCCTGAAACTTGATTGAAAAGGTTCACAGAGATTGTTAGTCACTAAGTGTTCATTTAGCTGCTGTGCAACAATTTTTTTCGAGAATTTTGGAAATAAACGGAAGGTGGGAGACCGGTCGGTAGTTTACCATGAGGTCAGGATCGAGGTTAGGTCTTTTGAGCAGAGGATGAATAATCGCTTTTTTGAATGCTGGGGGAACAGGAAAGTGATAAGTGATAAGTTTATAATATTTAACACTGATGGACCTAATAATACAAACAGTTCCTTGATAAGTTTCCCAGGAAGTGGGTCAAGTAAACATGTTGTTTGTTTTATCCCACTTACACGCTGTAATAATTCCTCTAATGTTATTTCATCAAAAATAGAGAGACTATTTTGGAGGGCAGTGTCCGTCGTATTTGTGTTAATAGAACCCAGTTGTAGCTGGGATGCGTTGTCTTTAATCTCCTTTCTAATGAGTTCAATTTTCTTATTAAAGAAATTCATAAAATCATCTGCCGAGTGGGTGGAGCTACTGGGAGGAGTCCCTTGTTGGGTTAGCGATGCTACTGTACTAAACATAAATTTAGGATCGTTTTTGTTGAGGTGGATGAGATTTGAGTAGTATTTAGCTTTAGCTAAGGTAAGCATGCATTTATAAGTTATTAAACTGTCACTCCATGCTTGATGGAAAACCTCAAGTTTAGTCGCGCACCATTTGCGTTCCAGTTTTCTACATGATAATTTATGAGCTCTAATTTCTTCTGTAAACCATGGGGTGCGCCTTTTAGGGGCCCTTTTTTGCTTTAGCGGTGCTATACTATCAATAATTTCGCGCAAGGCATCGTCAAAGTTGTTAGTGAGGTTATCAATAGAGCCGACATAATTTGGGAATGGTGCCATTACCGAAGGCAGTAGGTCAGCAAGAGTCATCGTTGTGGCAGCATTAATGTTGCGGCCGCTATAGCAGTTATTATTATTATTAGCTTGTTGACAATGAGTCAAAACTTCAAATTTTATAAGGTAATGATCGGACATTACTTTAGTATATGGAAGTATCATAACTTTGGAGGTGGTGACACCCCTGACAAGCACTAGATCAATCTTATTACCTTTGCGATGCGTGGGTTCATTTATTATTTGTGTAAGACCACAGCTATCAATTATAGTCTGGAGCGCCACGCACGGAGGGTCCGATGGGGTATTCATATGGATATTAAAGTCCCCCATTATGATTATATTGTCGGCGTGCATCACTAGATCAGCAACGAACTCGGAGAATTCACTGATAAAGTCCGAATAGGGCCCAGTGGGGCGGTAGATAACAGCCAGGTCGAGAGGTAGCGGTGTGACTGACCTCATAGTAAGCACCTCAAACGATTTATATTTATTATTTAGGTTAGGGGTAAGGTTGAAATTTTCATTGTATATTAGTGCGACACCCCCTCCCCTTTTAAGAGGACGGGCAACATGCGCATTCGTATAGTTAGGAGGAGATGCCTCATTGAGCGCAAAAAAATTGTCTGGTTTGAGCCAGGTTTCGCTAAGACCAATGACGTTAAGATTGTTGTCTCTAATGACCTCATTAACTAATAACGCCTTGGGATACAATGATCTTATGTTTAAAAAGCCCATATTATAGGTATTGGGCTGTTTTGAGGAGTTTTTGTTAAGATTATCCGTAGTAGCAATATTAACAATGTTGCGTTTATTATGCGTAGTGCACTTTAAATAGTTTCGACCGTATCTAGGAATTGATATGACGGGAATTTTCCGATTGTTTGCTTGGTGCTGCAATAGACTGGACATATCATAATTTGCCACCTCAGTAGAGTGCATGTCCACCTCTGACACAGACACAACAGAAAAAACATTGTGTGAATTGTGTATTATTCTAAGAGAATTGCTATGCGTACATGGATTATCCAGCCTGGCGCTGGCTAGTTCTAGCTTAACTGACTCCTCACCCGGACTAACAGACATTGTAATTGCCTGTGACCGGGCTTGCTCTAGTGTAGTCAGTCAAGTGAGATACATGATGTTCAATAGTCGTGGGATATTGCAGATAATGTCCAAAGTTTATTTGAAACGGTAAAAAAATTGATATAGGTCCAAGGGGGAAAGAAAAGTGCTTGCAGTGAAGACAGCTCAAAACTTTAATTGAAAAAGTAAACGACACACAATAAATGGGCAAAAACTGAAAAAAACAAACCTTCATTAGACATCTCTTTAGAGAAAGGTTTCAGCTACATAATAAAACTAAATAGTAGTCGTTTTATTAATACGTCTGTAAATCTGTCTCGATGGCGGCGTTGAAAGCGTGGCTAAATTAGCAATTATCTCTATGGGCTTTTGAATGAACGTGGTCGCAATGGTGTTAAGCAAAACTAATACTATTTTAGAGGACAGGTTGACTCACCGCTGAATAAAAGTTTATCAGAGACAAAATATGACTGCTGATTCTGATGTGTTTTATCATTTCCCTGCCTTCTCTTTTATGGTGATGTCAGTTTTCTTCAGTTCTTTAGTCCCCAGCGAGGCACACCTCCAACCAATTTCAACCTTGGAGTATTTAAGCTCGTTACTGACAGCTGGGTCTCGCCGGTTACTGTCTCCTGAGTCTCCCACATGCTCTCCTTAGTCCTGTAATCCCTCACCTTGTTGTGTTTGTTTCCTAGCCTCCCTGAGGTAAAGAGGATTCTGTGTTGGACTTTATGCTGTGCTCAGTGGGCCCTGGCCTTTTCCCCTGCCGACCACTGAGGAACCTGTTTTTGTCTGTTTATTCATGGTGTGCACTTCTTCCCCATCGCCTTTTGTTACACTTTTTGGACTTATTAAATTTTTCCCTTTTTGTAATTCTACCTTGCCTCCCATCTCTGCATCCTGGGGTCACCTCCTTGATCGGTTCCCAACATAATAACCGGCCACATCATAGACCCCGCAGAAACCGACCCGGTCAGAAGAACTCTGCACCAACAGGTCAAGAGACTAGGCCAACAGGAAGAACAGTTTGGCGTGCTTGGGGCTTGCGTCAACGCCATGGCGGAACGCCAAGACGCTCGCCTAAATGCCCTGGAGACACAGCTGGGAAGTGTACTCACCGCGCTGCAGGCGATGACTCCCCCCTCGGCCGACCCAGCAGTCCAGCTGAGCCATCCACGACCCGCAGATAATCCGTTGCCTTACGACACCCCTCCTGCTACTTGTCCTCCACTCTCCAAGCCCGAGCGATTCTTCCTCACCCAGTGTGAGTTTTTTGGGAGCTGTTACCAACTTCTTTTTACTCTGAAAGAGCTCTGGGGCTTTTGTCATGTCCCATATGAGTGGCAGGGCTTCCGCGTGGGCTACCGCAGAATGGGGACATCAATCTCCCGTGTGTGCCTTGTATGCCGCTTTTGCCAAAGCCATGGAGAACATTTTCCAGCGCGAAAGGCCAGGACGTGAGGCAGCATGGTTATTACTTCGTCTGCAGCAAGGACAGCGAAGCGTCAAGGACTTCGCCATCTAATTCCGAAGGCTCGCTGCTGAGAGCGGATGGCTTCCGCATTGGTGGACGTTTTTTCCCTCGGTCTGGCTGATCGAGTCCGGAAACATATGATCCCGCTTAAGACTCCCGACAGCCTCAACGAGCTTGTCGCTCTGGCGGTGAAGATTGAAAATCGCCTCGTTGACTGGGAAGGAGAGAGGTTCCGACGCCAGGGACTCCACACTTCGACGTATAGTGGGTGGGGCCATGGAGCGCATCAAACAACATTCGCACCGATACCCAGTGTCTATGCCCTGCCGATATCACAGGAAGAAGAACCTATGCAGGTCGGAGGAAATCGTCTCTCCCCAGCTGAGAGAGATCGTCGCCTTTGCCTCCAGCTGTGTTTATATTGCGGCAAAGCTGAGCATTGCTTCTCCCACTGTCCTCATCGTCCTGCCCGCCGCCGCACTCAAGCTTCACCTCCTCTGCGCACTCAAGCGTCGCCTCCTCTGCGCACTCAAGCATCGCCTCCTCTGCGCACTCAAGCGTTGCCTCCTTTGCGCACCCAAGCTTCACCTCATCCGCGCACTCAAACTTCGCCTCCTCTGCGCACCCAAGCATCGCCTCCTCTGCGCACTCAAGCGTAGCCTCCTCGCCGCGTTCCAGCTTCACATCCTCCAGCGACCGACCCTGCTCCACTACTGTCAGCTACAGGTCAAACGCTGTCCAGACTTCAACTCTCGGGTACGCTAACCTGGGATAAGGACCAGAAATTGGACATTAGGGCTCTTATTGATTTAGGTTCAGACGATAATTTCATTGATGAGCCTGTCATTAAGCGTTTTTCCATACTCGTTGCTAAATTACATAGACCTAGAGTTGTCCGATCCCTCGACGGAGGCCACCTGGCGAGCGTTATCCATCAGACCCTTCATTTATCTCTTCAATTATCTGGAAACCATTTTGAATCAATAATTTTTCTAGTCATTCCCTCTAGTTCTGCTCCGGTTGTGCTTGGGCTTACCTGGCTATCTAAACGCAATCCACATATTGACTGGGCCAAAGCTACAATAATTAACTGGGGAATTTTTTGTCATAGACATTGTCTGCGGTCCGCATGCCCTTGCACAGGGTCCTCGCGTGTCATCACCCAGGAAGTCATTGATTTGTCGGTCGTGCCCACAGCTTACCACAACCTTAAAGAAGTTTTTAGCAAGGATCGAGCCTTGTCGTTACATCCACACCGTCCCTATGATTGTGGTATTGATCTCCTCCCTAGTGCTACACTCCCTCATAGCTACTCTACAACATTTCTAGACACGAAATAAATTCACTAGAGGACTATATCACCACTTCGCTTGCATCTGGTCTTATCCGTCCTTCCAGCTCTCCACTAGCCGCCGGGTTTTTTTTGTGGAAAAGAAGGATAAAACACTTTGCCCTTGCATCGATTACCGTGCCCTCAATAATATTATGGTTAAAAATAAATATCCTCTCCCGCTTCTCGACTCAGCTTTCAACCCACTACACACTGCTAGACATTTCACCAAATTTGACCACCGCAATGCTTACCACTTAGTCAGAATTAAGCAAAGAGATGAATGGAAAACTGCATTCAACACACCGCTAGGACACTTTGAATACCTTGCCATGCCTTTCGGCCTCACCAATGCGCCCGCCGTTTTTCAGGGCCTCATCAATGATGTCCTGCGTGACATGCTGGACCGTTTCGTGGTAGTTTACTTGGACAATATCCTCGTTTTTTCGCCTACCCCTGAACTACATGTCCAGCATGTTCGCTTAGTTCTCCAACGCCTTCTTGAAAATCGTCTGTATGTCAAGGCAGAGAAGTGTGTGTTTCATTCTGAGTGTGTTCCTTTTTTGGGTTTTATTGTTGAGGGGTTAACTCCGAACAGATCCGGCGAAGATCCAGGCGGTGGTGGATTGGCCCACACCCACTTCTAGAAAGCACCTCCAAAGGTTTCTAGGCTTCGCAAATTTTTATCGTCGTTTCATCTGTAATTTTAGTCGAGTAGCGGAACCATTAACGAGACTTACTTCCACTAAACTTCCCTTTTTGTGGACCTCAGAGACTCAGTCCGCTTTTGATAAACTCAAGTCTTTGTTCACCTCTGCACCGGTTCTTGTCCACCCTAACATTTCCTCTCAATTTTTTGCTGAGGTCGACGCATCTGACTCCGGCGTGGGTGCTGTTCTCTCCCTGCGCTCCACCTTCGACCAGAGACTGCACCCCTGTGCCTTCTTCTCGCGCCGCCTGACTCCAGCGGAACGCAATTATGATATTGGCAATAGAGAGCTACTCGCCGTGGTGTTGGCACTGCAAGAATGGAGGCACTGGCTGGAAGGCTCGGAGACCCCGTTTGTGGTGTTCACAGACCATAAGAATCTGGCCTATATTCAAACTGCTCAACGGCTCAATCCAAGACAAGCAAGGTGGGCGTTATTCCTGGCCAGATTCAACTTTACCATGACCTTCCGCCCCGGCTCCCAGAATGGTAAACCAGACGCCCTGTCGAGGATGTACTCCTGCCCCGAGGAAGAGGTCAAGACCGAAACAATCATCCCTCCTTCACGAGTGCTGGGAGCGTTGCAGTGGGACATTGAAGGCCACGTTAAGGAGGGACTCAAGAACGTTCCCTCTCCAAAGAACTGCCCTCAGGGGCGTTTGTTTGTGATCCCAGAGCCCCGTCCAGAAGTACTGAACTGGGCCCACAGCTCCAAGGTTGCCTGCCACCCGGGCATTACCCGTACCTTTTTCCTCCTGTCCCAGCGCTTCTGGTGGCCAACCTTCAGGGCTGACACCAGGGAATTCGTATCTGCCTGTGCCACTTGTGCCCATAATAAGGCTTCACACCGGGCACCAGCTGGTCTTCTGCGCCCACTTCCCATCACCTCCCGCCCGTGGTCCCATGTGGCGTTGGGCTTCGTCACAGGACTTCCACCATCCAAGGGCAACACTGTGTTATTGACTTTGGTGGACCGCTTCTCCAAGATGGCCCATTTTATCGCTCTGGCCAAATTGCCCTCTGCACTCGAGACTGCAGAACTGCTCGTACGCCATGTTTTCCGGCTGCATGGTATCCCGGTGGATGTGGTTTCGGACAGAGGGCCACAATTCTTGTCTGCTGTTTGGAGGGCGTTCTGCAAATCATTAGGAGCATTGCCCAGCCTTTCTTCAGGATACCACCCGCAGACAAACGGTCAGACTGAGCGCACTAATCAAGATCTGGAGGCCGCCATCCGCTGCGTCTGCCACCAGCAGCCGGCCTCCTGGCCGTTCAGTCTACCGTGGATAGAGTACGCTCATAATACCCTCATCAGCTCTGCTACAGGCATGTCCCCTTTTCACTCTGCCTACGGTTACCAACATCCCGCTTTTCCTTCTCTGGAATCCGGGGTCACCGTCCCATCTGTGGCTGCCCACCTGCACCACACACATCAAGCCTAGCGCAATACCCGGTCTGCACTGTTACGCACCTCAGAGCGCAACCAGCGTCTCGCTAACCGCCACCGCAGCACAGCACCAGACTACAGCCCCGGTCAGAAGGTGTGGTTGTCGTCTCGTGATCTACCTCTCCAAGTGGACTCAAGGAAACTTCAGCCACGATTTATTGGGCCTTGTCCCATTGAGCGTATCATCAACCCCTCCGCCGTTCAATTACGCCTTCCCGACTCCCTAAGGATACATCCCTCGTTCCATGTCTCTCTAATCAAGCCTGTTTCCACCAGTCCCCTGAGTCCTCCAGAGGTGCCTCCTCCACCTCCCAGGCTTATTGATGGCCATCCTGCATTCTCAGTCAAGGCCATTCTCGATGTGAGGAGAAGGGGCAGGGATTTCCAGTATCTAGTCGACTGGGAGAGCTACGGCCCCAAGGACCGATCCTGGGTCCCGTGTTCCCTTATCCTAGACCAGGGGTCGGCAACCCGCGGCTCTTTGACCACTCTGATGCGGCTCAGCTGCATACTTGCCGACCCCCCCGATTTTCCCAGGAGACTTATGGATCTCAGTGCCTCTCCTAGATAACTCCCAGGGAAAATATAATCCTATTTTCACTTTAATTACTAAATTAAGGGAGTGCCCTAATTGCACTGTAGTAATTGTTCTCTATAGCATTTACAAACAGCGTGCCAGCCCGGCCACATGTTGTATGTAGCTTTTACTTGCACACATAGGCGACAGCAAAGCATAGTGAGTCATCAGCCAAACAGCTTACACTGACGGTAGCCGTATCAAACAACTTTAACACTGTTACGTTACAAATATGCGCCACACTGTGAACCCACACCAAAAAAGAATGAAAAACACATTTCTGGAGAACATCCCACCGTAACACAACATAAACACAACACAACCAATACCCAGAATCCCATGCAGCCCTAACTCTTCCGGTCTAGATTATACACCCCCGCTATCACCAAGTCCCCCCACACATCAAACCCCTGGTAAATGGGTTGTACTTGTATAGCGCTTTTCTACCTTTTTAAGAAACTCAAAGCGCTGACACTATTTCCACATTCACACACACATTCACACACTCATGGTGTGCACTTCTGCCCCATCGCCTTTTGTTACACTTTTTAGACCTATTAAATTTTTCCCTTTTTGTAATTCTGCATCCAGGGGTCACTTCCTTGATCGGTTCCCAACAGATTCAGTCCATCAAATTAGCAAATACCTGCAGACTATGTTGATCAGCCCCTGAAGTGACCAGTCGCCATAATCACGTCGTCCTCCAGTCATTGTGGCCCTGAGTGTTTGGGTCAAGGGCTGAGTGGTTAGCAGGTGAGACACATTTCCATTGCGTGGAGTTTGAATGTTCTTTGTGTGTGCCTGGGTTTTCTCAGGGTACCCCAGCTTCCTCCCAAAAGCATACATCCACGCCTAATTATAAACTATAAATTGTCCATAAGTGTGAACGGTTATTGGGGCGGCATGGCTCAAATGTTAGAGCAAACGGTCAGTAACTGTTGTGTCCTTGGGCAGTTCACTTCACCCACCTTTCTCCCTGTGCCACCCACACTCATGTAAAAGTAGCTCAAATACAGATAATGAGTTACTCAATGCAACGCGCTATATAAAAAATAATTCACTTCAAACATGTTTTTTTAAATAAATGCGTCCTGTGAATGACTGGTAAGTGGTCCGGGGTGCAGCCAGCCTGTCACTTATATTGTAAACAGCATCTATTAGACCCACTGGTAGTCATCAATTTACAATTTACACAGAAACTGTTCTGTCATTAATGAGGGTATTCATTAAAGTTGACAAAGTTTTTTGCCTGTGTTGCCATGCGATAGTAAGGTAAGATAGTATCAGTATAGTAAGATAGTAAGCAACAGCCATCTTGACACATGAATTAGTTGTGCAGCAGTAGAGGCACTATCGCCATCCCTCGGGCTCGAGGCTCAGCGCACTGTGAAATTGAAACTTAGGTGAGTTCCTGATTGGGCCAAAGCCAGCCACAGAAGCCCGCGTGGATATTTGAAGGCAAATAGAGAGAGAGGGGGTAACTGGCCTTGAGAGGACCCTTTGCATGGAAGTGATGTTTTTTACTCCCAGAATGCTGTGCATAAAACGAAAGGATATAGTGCAGGTCCACTCTGCGTATGAAGCATAGTGGAGATAATATCATGGTGAGCCTAGAACGGGGGTCAGCAACCTGCGGCTCTTTAGTGCCGCCCTATTGGCTCCCTGGAGCATTTTTAAAAAAGGATTGAAAATGGAAAAAGATGGGGGAAAAATCATTTTTTTGTTTTAGTATGTTTTTTGTTTGAGGACAAACATGACACAAACCTTCCCAATTGTTAGAAAGCCCACTGTTATAAATGATAAATGATAAATGGGTTCAAGGTACTCAAAGCGCTTTGACAGTATTTCCACATTTACCCATTCACACACTGATGGCGGGAGCTGCCATGCAAGGCGCTAACCAGCAGCCATCAGAGGCAAAGGGTGAAGTGTCTTGCCCAAGGACACAATGGACGTGACTAGGAAGGTAGAAGGTGGGAATTGAACCCCAGTAACCAGCAACACTCCGATTGCTGGCACAGCCACTCTACCAACTTCGCCACGCCGTCCCATATGTTTGTGTGTATACTTCACTGATGAGAGTATTTGGTGAACATAATTGTGTCCTACTAATTCCGGCGGTTCTTTAACTCACCATAGTGTGGACTGCGACGCAACAATTTTTTTTTACATGTAAAATCTTCCACTCCTTGGTCTCATTTTGTCCACTAAACGTTTTATGCTGTGCCTGAATGCACACAGGTGAGCTTTGTTGATGTTATTGACTTGTTGGAGTGCTAATCAATTATATTTGGTCAGTGCATGACTGCAAGCCAATCAATGCTAACATGCTATTTAGGCTAGCTGTATGTACATATTGCATCATTATGCCTCATTTGTAGGTATATTTGAGCTCATTTAATATCCTTTACTTTTAACCTCTTTGTATATAATTTATATTTGCATGTCTCATGACTCATTATCTGTATGTAATATTGGCTGCATTTCAGATAGTTGTTTGTGTACCATGTTGTTCCAGACCACAGCAAACATTACCTAGCTTGCCAAAGATTGTAATAAATCTATTAAAAGAAGACAGCCTGCTGTTTTCTTCAACTTGGACACACACATCTATACCTTTGGCCATTAAAAGCCAGTAATTTCCAGGAATAATCTCACCTTCTAAGTAGCCTTTGAATAAATATTAAATTTTAATATTTCTGTCAACAAAGATTTGCTTCAGCCTGCGACACAGGCATTTTGATAGTAGGCTATTATAGCTAATATAGACACTTGTCATGTGTTGAATTCATTATAACACTTACATACGGCTTTTCATTTTTTGATGCTCCAGACAGATTAGTTTTTTTGTATTTTTGGTCCAATATGGCTTTTTCAACGTTTTGGGTTGCCGACCACTGGCCTAGAAAGACACTGGGTGTTTAAAGTTCAGAGTAGATGGATCTGATTAATGCTATGTTGCTTTAGGAGGCAGGATGACAGCAGGATGTCATACTGGAACCGACATGGCGTCACTTCCTGTAATTTTTAGCAGATCGCTTCACTGATTTGGTGGTTTTTGTCCATCAGTGAGTCTTAAATACTGCAGCTGTGTCACTCTCTTATTGTGTTTATTGTCATTTACAGCCTGCATTGGATGGATGTCACCTTTTTAGCTTTCTTGAATTATTCTCCTCGTCCTCCACCACTTACACCGTAAATAAGCAAAATCTTCAAACCTTCTGCTTTTGGGATCATAAAAAGTTTTATGTGCCCTTCTGATTTAGTCTGCTAATATGTTGAGCGTATTATGTCACAGCTGTGTTGCTGTGTCGTCCGCGCTCCGCATCAGTCACCGGACTTCCTTCCTGTCCAATCAATCACACATGGTGTGACTCGAAGGACGGCATCTTTGTGTCTAGTGAGGAGGACAGAGTGTCCCCACACCGCCCGCGGCTCCATCATCCCACATTCCCTCTCTGACACGTCCTCCTGGCTGCCCTCCAGCACCCGACACGGCCCAGCTCATCTGCCCGGCTCCAGTCCCAGTTGGGTCGTCAGCTGGCTGCATTCCCATCCTGTAGCGTTTTCTTCATTGCTTCAATTCCTTTTCCCCCTCCTCTTCCACGTCGCTTTTTTTAAAGCAGCTAAACACACATGACCTTAGGACGAACTCTTTACAGTAAACAAGCCAAGGGCGGCATCAGGACCCCCTCCACACTCCACCTCCCATTGGCAGGATGCCAGAAAGGAGTGACAGCTCCTGATTGTTCTTGATTCTTTCTGTTCTCGGTGCAGTCGACTGTACGTTTATTTCAAGACCTTTGTTGACGCATTGTTGACGTTTGTCAGCCAGCAGCGCCACACTGAGAAATTCAATAATGCACCAAGTCCTGGCGCAAACAATTACTTTGACGTATTGTCTCACCCTGCTGAGAGCCAAGAGGAAGTCCATCCCGCCGGATCTCTTCACGCAGTGTCGTAGCTTCCAGTAGACCAAATGTTCCCAGGCAAACACCAGCAGACTGAGACCCATGGCCACCAGCAGCATGTAGAAGACCCCCGCCATGTTGTCAATGTCCAGCTTACTGCTCATCACCTGACAAACACATAGACGGCTATTATTATTTGTCTCTCACACAGATTGCATATTAAAGTTTGGGGAAAAGAGTTGTGGCACTCTTATCTTTTATCTTTGTGGAAAATATTGGACACAATGTGTTGTCAAGCTTATGAGATGCGATGCAAGTGTAAGCCACTGTGAAACTATTGTTCATTTTTTAAACGTTTTTATTTTTTATAAATGGCTGTGATGATAATGTCAATGAGGGATTTCTAATCACTGCTATGTTGGAAGTTGTATTAATATTGATATTATTCATTTTTGTTTGACTACTTTTGGATTGTTTTGTGTCTTCTCAACTGCTCTGTTAATTGCTATTCTGAATGTTGCTGGGCAGGTTTTGGAATTGGAATTGTATTGTTATGGTATTATTGTGTTATTTTGTTGGATTGACTAATAAAAAGATAATAAAAATAAATAGTTTAAAAATAAATAAAAAAGTTAGGGGAAAAGAGATGTGGTACCTCGATCTTATCATTGTGGCAGATGCCAGACAGCCAAAGACGCTCCAGCATGTCGATCTCATCTATGGGAGAAACAAAGGGAAAACAACTAGGTTGGAAAGACTACAAAAATGGCCACAAACATAAATATTAAAGGATGGCGAGGGTATGATTTACTTGTATTTATAAAAACAAATGTGGGTGGGAGGGCAATAACACCATACCAGCCCCTGAGTTCAGATCAAAACTTGGGAGACAAACCTTTTTGCAGCAAATTCCAATACCAACGAGAGTGCTCCTGTTGTATAGTGGAACTTGAACCACTGTTAACACATTGGCAGATCCTTGCATTAACATTTTAACCTTGCTAGCAAACATACAACGCTGTAGTCCAAACTTGGGATTTACATAATTTATGCGTTCCCTAAGGAACCCCGTTAAGTCCTCATTTTTGGCAGTTACCGTATTTTCCGGACTATGGAGTAAAATATTTTTTTCCACATATTAGCTGCACCTGACTACAAGACGCAGATATATATGTTGTGAAATTAGTTATTCACACAGATGATTTTGTCAATGTTTATCACTTTATTTACATCCTTTAATTGCAAAACAACTGATCAAACAAAATAGATGTCATCATCATGGACCCACGAGCTGCGGAAGCTAGCTCTCTAATCAGCTAGACAGACTCAATAATTCCACGGTAACGTTTTGGTGAATTTACTGAGGAATTTTACAATTGAAACTGAAACAACCCAAAAAGAATGCCACTGAAAGTTTATAATACTAACATGTGCTAGCATATTAGCTAATGCTAACAAGGCTAGCTTGGTTACATTACGATAGCACGTACAAATATGCATGAAAACACTCCTACAGCCATCACACATCAGATCTGGCACTCACAGACCTCATTGGAGTCCTCTTGAAAGACAGGCGCTTCTATGTTACTTTAAACAACAAGCAAAGTCGCTGGCGACGACAGAAGACCGGCCTACCTAACGGAAGTGTGCTGGCTCCACTACTGTATAACATCCATACCAACGACCAGCCAATGGACCAGAACACTGAACGATTCTTCTACGCTGACGACCTCTGTGTAACATCTCAAGAGAGTACGTTCGAAGCGGTAGAAGCAAACCTCACCTCAGCCCTAGATGAGCTACTCCTCTACTACGAGCAAAACTATCTACACGCAAACCCTGCGAAGACCCAAGTCTGCTCGTTCCATCTGAGGAACCGGGATGCGAACCGACCTCTTAACATCAAATGGTCTGGAACACCTCTTGAAAACTGTACCAACCCTGTCTACCTTGGTGTAACCCTGGACCGCACCCTCTCCTTCAAGGAACACATCAAAAACACCAAACTGAAAGTCAGCTCCCGAAACAACATCTTATGGAAACTGACAAATTCCAAATGGGGAGCCACAGCACACACACTAAAATGTACTGCTTTGGCCCTGTGCTATTCCTCGGCGGAGTATGCATGTCCTGTCTGGGAGAAGATCAACCCATGCCAAGAAACTCGACCCAGCACTGAACAACACCTGCCGCTTGATCACTGGTTGCTTGAAGCCTACCAACCTGAACAACCTACATCTCGCTGGCATTGCCCCTGCAGACGTGAGACGGTAAGTTGCCAGCCGAATAGAGTTCACAAAAGCTACCAGTGATGAAAGCCACCTCCTCTATGGACGAGAACCCTCAGCCCAACGTCTGAAGTCAAGGAGAAGCTTCCTCAGCAATGTCCAGCCCCTAACAACATCTCAGGAAGAAACCAGACTCCAACTATGGACACAAAGACTACAGAAAGACCCCCTTCCTATTGACATGGGAATCCCCCCTTCTGAAGACCTGCCCCCCGGGTCAGAAACACCATGGGTCCAGTGGAAGACACTAAATCGCCTGAGAACAGGAACAGGGCAATCAAAAGCTGCTATGGCCAGATGAGGCTACAAAACCGGCCAAACCACCTGCGAATGCGGAGAAGAGGACCACACGATGCAGCACTGCCTTGTCTGTCCTCTGCTACCCAACCATCCATCCATCCATTTTCTAACGCTTATTCCCTTTGGGGTCGCGGGGGGCGCTGCCCAACCAATGCAGCTTAAAAGATCTCGCAGAGTTCAACGACAATGCAAAATACTGTGTAAAGAAATTGGAAACTGTCATATAACCACATGCTTCAAAGACACGAAAAGAAGAAGAAGCCATCACACATGTGACAGGTAAGAAAGTATGAATTATTTTAGTTATATTACAAAATGTAACATTGTTGCTTGGAGTGATGAATGCAGAATCCATACGAGTAGAAACGCTATAGACTACTAAAAGGCAGAACAGCACATGTACTTCCGGTTGAAAGCACTAAACAGAAGGAAAAAGTTGTAGACGTTCACCCTGCAGCACCTGCAGTGAGCAAATTGTCCAAAAGATGGCCCCATAGCACATATAATACACACCTTTTCAGTGTCTGTGTTTTTTCTTTAAACTGTTTGCGTTATAACCGCATAGATTAGCCGCACTGTTTTATTAACCGTAGAATAAGTAGCGGCTTACCGGAATTTACGGTACACATCTTTTTTTCGTATTGTGATTTATGTAACTAAGGTGTTGATGTAGCTTATTAACTTCAGATGCAGTCAGTAGAGATTTGTTCAACTTCATTATTTATACTATTCATGTTCCTCAAGGTTCCAGTTTAGGTTCTCTCTTTTCATCATTTGGGCTTTTCAACTGGTGGCCCGCAAGTTCAGTTCAAAACATTTGTGAGACTCACATTTTTGCATAAGTTTCTGAAAAACACTAAAATGCTGTTATAGAGATAATCTTTGACTTGATTTTTTTGCAGAATGTCTTTAAAGGCCTACTGAAATGATTTTTTTTTATTTAAACGGGGATAGCAGACCCATTCTATGTGTCATACTTGATCATTTCGCGATATTGCCATATTTTTTGCTGAAAGGATTTAGTATAGAACGACGATAAAGTTCGCAACTTTTGGTCGCTGATAAAAAAAAGCCTTGCCTATAACGGAAGTAGCGTGACGTCACAGGAGGAAGGATTCCTCACAATTCCCCGTTGTTTACAATGGAGCGAGAGAGATTCGGACCGAGAAAGTGACGATTACCCCATTAATTTGAGCGAGGATGAAAGATTTGTGGATGAGGAACGTTAGAGTGAAGGACTAGTGCAGTGCAGGGTGTATCTTTTTTCGCTCTGACCGTAACTTAGGTACAAGGTCTCATTGGATTCCACACTCTCCTTTTTCTATTGTGGATCACAGATTTGTATTTTAAACCACCTCGGATACTATATCCTCTTGAAAATGAGAGTCGAGAACGCAAAATGGACATTCACAGTGACTTTTATCTCCACGACAATACATCGGCGAAGCTCTTTAGCTACTGAGCTAACGTGATAGCATCTGGCTCAAATGCAGATAGAAACAAAATAAATAAATCCCTGACTGGAAGGATAGACAGAAGATCAACAATACTATTAAACCATGTACATGTAACTACACGGTTAATAATTCTCAGCCTGGCAAAGCTTAACAATGCTGTTGCTAACGACGCTGAAGCTAACTTAGCAACTTAGCAACCGGACCTCACAGAGCTATGATAAAAATATTAGCGCTCCACCTACGCCAGCCAGCCCTCATCTGCTCATCAACACCCGTGCTCAGCTGCGTTCCAGCGATCGACGGCGCGACGAAGGACTTCACCCGATCACAGATGCGGTTGGCGGTTAGCATCGGCTAGCGCGTCTGCTATCCAAGTAAGTACTCCTTGTTGTGTTGCTACAGCCAGCCGCTAATACACCGATCCCACCTACAACTTTCTTCTTTGCAATCTCCATTGTTCATTAAACAAATTGCAAAAGACTCACCAACACAGATGTCCAGAATACTGTGGAATTGTTCGATGAAAACAGAGCAGTTTGTATGGTGACACATTGGGTACGAATACTTCCGTTGCCGTCGTGACGTCACGCGCATACGCATCATACAAAGACGTTTCCAACCGGAAGTTTAGCGGGAAATTTAAAATTGCACTTTATAAGTTAACCCGGCCGTATTGGCATGTGTTGCAATGTTAAGATTTCATCATTGATATATAAACTATCAGACTGCGTGGTCGGTAGTAGTGGGTTTCAGTAGGCCTTTAAAAACAACAGCGCTCCTGTAACTGACAAAATAAATAGACCAAAATCAAATGTCTACTGTAGTCCTACGAACTATACCAGATAAGATTAATAGTGGAGGGAGAAGTCCGGCCCCCCGGTTTTTAGTTTTCTGTAAATGTGTCTCGCAAAATTTTTTTTTAATATTTCTGCTGTATGACATCTTGCACAGAAAATATATTTCAACTTTTCCCTTATTCAAAGTGTTTCATGTTTTTATTTACAATATGTAAATAATATTCCCCGGCAAACAATAAATATTAGGCTGTGCGCCGCACTTTGGGCACCCCTGACAATGGATGAAATGCATCATGGAAAAAGACTGGTGAGCATCTAAAACAGGGCCCGCTAGCGTCCAAAATCCGGCCCACGGGAAGTCCCAAGTTAAAAAAAACAAATAAATTGTTTTTCTTTTTTTTATTATTACATTTTACAATCTGTCCTTTCTAATCCATTTTCTACCGCCTGTTACTCTCAGTGTCTCCTAGCCGCTCAGGCAAATCATATTGTCTAAAAATGCATTTTCCAAAAACTGGGAAGCAGAATTTGGCAAAGTTTTGGATAACAATGACTGGAAATCTGCATTGATAAAAATAAATGATAGCACATCTTGTTGAAAGCTTAACCTAATACAGTTTAAGGTTGTCAATCGCATCTATTTTACTAACTCTAAACTCTCCAAAATGTATGCCAATATTGCAGACACGTGTAATCGATGTCAATTGATTCCTGCAAACATGACACACATGTTCTGGTCCTGTCCCTGTCTGAAAGCCTACTGGATTCATATTTTTAAACATCTTGCTGATGCACTAAGTTGACGCCTTGTGCAGAATTGGCTATTTTTGGAATTCCACCAAACTATCAAAAA
Organism: Entelurus aequoreus; assembly: GCF_033978785.1. NCBI lineage: Eukaryota > Metazoa > Chordata > Actinopteri > Syngnathiformes > Syngnathidae > Entelurus > Entelurus aequoreus. Next base: position 47,284,852 of record NC_084738.1, on the reverse strand, counting down.
ATTGAGCATACTTTTTAGGGATAGCCTTTGCAGTGGAGTGGGGGAAAAAAGTGTCTGTCTTCTCAGTACCTGTATTATGATTTCCTTATCAAATGAATAAAAATAAATAAATACAAATGCATTTTCCCATCAATAACGTGACATCATCGTGCTCTGAATATATATATATATATATATATATATATATATATATATATATATATATATATATATATATATATATATATATATATATATATATATATATACAACTTGGCCCCCGGCCACATTTTTTCAACCCAATGCGGCCCCGGAGTCAATAAGTTTGGGGACCCCTGGTCTAAAACCATAAATCCTATAACTAGGGGACACACACACAAGTGGCGAACCTCAGTCCAGTCAAAGGTCTGTCACACTAACAGTTACAACACTAATTGACCTGTGGGTTAATGAACACCATCTGGAGGCGGCGTCGCAAAGATCTGGAAAGAAAACTCCATTCTTCTCTAAGTGCGGGACTTCAAACGCTTCTTGACAGCTGGATTAATTTGGCCTCATTTGACCCCGAGCACTCGCCCGAGTGCTCAGATGGCGACAAAAGACGCTCACTGCCTGTCACATGATCTGTTTCATTCAGTTTCAAGCAGCACTGCTCAGGAATGACGTGAGGCAGCTGAGAGGGTTTAGTGGGGAGAGAAATAAATACTCACTACCACCTCTTGCCTGCAGGGGGCAACCTAATATCCATAAAACAGATGAAGTGACTATTATAGAGCATTCACACACACACACACAGTAGGTTATTATGCACCAAAATCTAGTATTCCCTAAAATTTTCACAGCCAAAAATTCCACACATGTCCATGGCCATAACTATTATTGAGCACAACGAGGTCATGTTCTCTGTATTTTTTCAAGTGACAAGAAGAAAAACTGACTGACTATTGTGTAGATCATCCTATCTCAATATACAAGCTTTGGTCATGCGGAGCTGAACCCGCTACATCTCCAGACAACAACGTCAAACAATGAAGAATGATTAAAAAATTATTCCAGAATTCAGGGCACAAAGTATTGTCACATTTTCTGTAGTTCCACTTTTTATGTAACCAAATTCCCATTGAAAATCCATGCATTGCAGGTCACATACTCTCAAAAACAGAAATAGCAGCAAGCACAATAAGGAAATGGATTTGGCCCCTTTCCTGGGTGGATCTCTCATGAGAGGAAAGGTGGGGGTGTTAATAAATGCAGTCATCTAAAAATGATGGGAAGCACCACTCGGTCAAAGATGGAATTGCCACAATACAGATTTTAAGATAATCAACACCCTACTGCTGTCAGGCGGTTAAGGTGGATAGTGCATTCCCCAAATTAATCACGTTTCATGTGTCAAGTAAACCGCAACGAATCGGGCCATATGAATCCCCTTCCGACTGTACCTAAAAGGATACAATGCTTCATTTATGTACCCTTCAGTCCAGGTCCATTTGTGTACTTTATGTTAAAATGCAATCATAACCCCCTAAGTGATTCACCTCTTAAATAACTGATAATGCCAGGATGTAAATGTGTGCTTGAACTCATACTTAAAGAAAATAAAAGCTCAACACACAACAAAAGAGTTTCCTCTTGATGTTTAAAATTTACAATAAAATGTTTAAAAATGATGAATAAAAGTTAATAGAATAGATATTATGGCAATAATAAAAAATGTCATTATTAATATTTGTATTAATAATGGCTTTAAATGCCTTAACTATAATTGTACAACTATTAATATGCACTATTTAAAATACTACAAATTGCTTATTGCTTATGAGCTAAACATATTTTTAATGCAGCAGGTACATTTGCGGTTTAAATGCTACAAATTTGCACTTTATATCAGCACGTACCCTATTCAAGACCGATATTGTACTTTTAAGAGAACATTCTTAAAAAATGTACTTATAGGTACAGAAATGTTCTTGTCTCATAGTCTCTGTATGGGCTAGTTAGAGTCCCCAACATTCCTGCTTTTGGAATGTGCCCTGAAGTACCTGGAGAAACCCCACAAATGGGAAGAACATGCAAACTTCACAAAATTGCCCAAATGGAGATTCCAACCCTCCGCCAACATGCTAACCACTAGTCCACCATGCAGAATGAGTTCAGAATCAACATCAAAATTTTCAACTCATTCGGAACACAGTGGCTCCCTATATCACATTCCTCAAATTTTTCGTACTTCGACTTTTTTACCTGACAAAATTCCCACTCAAAATTAATGGACAATATTCCCACTTTAATTGTATATTCCATATTTAGCATCAGCTCTTTTACGCAATACCTACACACATTGTCTTCTTCCAGTCATCTTTCCTCTCTCAGAGCATTCTGACAAGTCTTCAATGTGCAGAAAAAAATGTTGCGCCGTACCATCTCCCACCAGCTGCAACAGTGCCAGGTCCAGCGGTCTTTTCCAGCGGGAGTTCTTGTGCAGGGCGATGCCGTAACCCGTGGTGGCAAACACCTTGCCGGAGCCGATGGTCATCACCTTTTGGAGAAAAAGACAAAAACATTTATGATGTTCTTTATAGACATAATCCTTGAAACGATTGCTCTTTGGACCAAATTAATGGGAATCATAATGGGTCACAGTGTGTGTGTGTGTGTGTGTGTGTGTGTGTGTGTGTGTGTGTGTGTGTGTGTGTTCTTGTGTTGTTGTGTTTCTACCCTCCTTGAGACATCAACAAGGAAAAGTACCTGAAATTGGAGGACCGGTGAACAAGTTAGGACATAAATCATGGTCCGAATACGGAAAACCATTGCATCTTATAGAGAATGTCTCATTTGCACCCCTGGTGGTGAAATCTATCAAAATTAGGGTGGTCCCAAAAAGGAGTGATTTTTCAAATTGACTGTGTCTGGTCAACATATGAAATAAAAAGTGTGTGTAAAAAAATTTAAGTGCTCCCTCTCTGGCCAACATATGTAATAACAAGTGTGTGTAAGAAATTTAACTGTGCCTTCTTTGGCCAAAATTAATCAAATAAATAAATACATATGTATATAGAGACATACTGTCATAACTTGAAGTATATAATGAAGATTAAAAACCAATAACAAAAAATAAATAAATAATTAAAAGCAGTCTTTTTCTCACAATGTGTCGACTTTTTTCTTATAAAATTGGGAACAATTTCTCATATTCTTTCTGTTTCTGTAATATTGCAATATTTTCTCGTAAAATTATTACTTTATGTAAATCTATTACTTTTTAATGCAAAACGGTGACATTTGTCATATAAAATTCTGACTTTTATCACAATATTGCCAATTTTTTGTTGTTCTTGTAAACTAGTGAAATTTTTTCAGTTAAATTCCGATTATTGTTATAATATTGCCAATAGTTTAAAGTTTTCATATAAAATTGTGACTTTTGTCGAGTAAAATTACGACTCTTTTCATAAAATTGCCAAAATTTTACGCTTTTCTTGTAAAATTGTGACTGTTATTGAGTAAAATTCCAACTTTTATCAAAACATTGCACTAATGATCAGTTTTTCTTGTGAAATTGTGACCTTTTTATTGTGAAATTCTTCAATACATTTATTGTGAAGGTGGTCCTAAAGAGGTAGGCATTTTTCGGAGGTCTCGAGAAGGTAACAAATACAAGAATGTGTGTGTGTGTGTGTGTGTGTGTGTGTGTGTGTGTGTGTGTGTGTGTGTGTGTGTGTGTGTGTTTGTGTGTGTGTGTGTGTGTGTGAGACCTTGCAGCCTTCATCCTTCCTGGCCATGTAGTTGAGCACTGCAGCGTCGTAGATGAAAGCGTCCAGTTTCCTGCACACAAAAATTATGAGTTGACTCATGACTTGCAAATTATTGCAGCACATCCTAATAAAGTTGTGCGGCAAAGCAACAAATCATTAATGAGGTACGAATGCAACATTTTTCAAGTTCAAACCAACAGAACTTTAAAAAAAAAGGTAATGTACACAAAGAGGACATGTCAACTTATATAATGAGCACCAACACAAAAGCTTCCTTTGCAATGATAATGCTCAGTATGGAAGTCCATTGGTTGTGTTTAGCCGCAGGCAGGAACGATGTGCTGAGTCTGAGGAGACTTCCTGATGGACCAATGGATCAAAGTCATAACTCAGACTCATGATGATCACGATGATGAGAGCGGGAATGAAGAGGAGAGCTGTGATTTCACCATGCATTTTTGTGCACAATGGCGAGCTGTGAAGTACAAGCTGAGTCTTTCGGGATTGTGGGATTTGGGGGGGGGGGGGATAGCGCTGAGGGTTGGAAAATTGAAGGTGAAGAAGAGAAAGGGAAAACGATGTCTTAGAATTAATGACGGCGGGGGTAGCAGGTAAAACGCTTCATGAGCGGGCAATAATGAGCAAGCTGGAAAAGGTTATAGAGTGGGGGAAAAAGAAGAATGGTGCAGGAGGAATCCTGCTGGTTTTGTCTGCTTGGCAGTGTTTCATATGCATTCATTTATTTGGTGATCATGACAGCCACTCATAAACACATGTCGGCTAGGTGATGTGTGTGGGTAGTCTTTTTTGATCGATTCCGGGCCTGGATCAGCTTGCGGGGCATTTATGATGTCACAAATCAAACGTGCAAGCGGCACCTCTTTACAGTAAGAGACAACATGCTTTCAGACTTGACAAGTAGATGACTTACAGCGTACTCGTACAGTTCCTGGGCCCACTTCACACATGACTGGAACAGTGGCGTGGCTTTATTCTATGACTATGATGCGATCGCTCCTCACAATTTATTAATAACTCTCACTATTTATCATATAATTGACATGCAAAGACTAAAAATTATTCCAAAGTGAAAACTAGGAATCGACCGATTATTGGCGCCGATATTTGGCATTTTGACGTATATCAATATTGGCCTTCTTTTATTGATGTCGGACAATATATATATTTACATATACGTTAGGTCAGGAAAAAATACAGCGGCTATTTTATCCCTACACGCCTGTTTCACAGGTTTCCCTGCTCTTCAGAGGATTTTATTTATAAAGTCCCCTGAAGTGCAGGGAAACCAGGCTTGTAGGGCTGAAATAGCCTCAGGGTTTTTTCCTGACCTAACGTATGTTCCGTTCTACCCCAGTATTGAGCACTGTATAACCACAGAAACCTATATATTTACCAGGTTAAGGAAACCTTACAAAATTAGGGCTGACAAAGTATTCAAATATTTAATTGCGATTAATCACATTTTGTTCATAGTTAACTCAAAATTAATTGCAAATAGGTATAATTTTTAATCATTAAAAAGTGTACCCCAGACCGATACATTTCAAGTTTTAACACCACGACTGGACAAATAATTTGCTTTAATGAAATGTGTTTGAAACATTATGTTCTTCTAAACAGCTCAAAACAAAAAGGACAATGATGTTTTGTGGTGCTTCTTTATCCATTTAAGTTTATTACACAACACATTACATGTGTTATTGTAGTATGCTTGGGTGTGTAATTGGCTGTGTGTGCATGTATTCAATGTAAGCATCCTTTCTGCTTTTATGTTTTCAGTTTTACCCTTTATACGGTCAATACACCTGTGGACAAGAAGACGTTTTTCAAAGTATTTGATCAAGAAAAGGTGTTAGGGTAAAGCCAAGGTATTCCTCCATATTGAGGGCGGCGCAGTAAAACGATGTCTTTAACGCAGAAGATACTACAGCATACATGAAAACAGATTATGGATAGCACAGAAAGCTTGATAAGGACAAAATCTTCCACCTCACGTGCTTCATTCATCGAGGTCAAAAGCTTCCTCCACCGAGGCTGCAGCTGCCAGAGCATGTGCAAAAGCAGAGGCAGCCAAAACACGTTTATCTTTTGCACAAAAAGAAATGACACTTAAAGTGAGAAAAACACAACACTAAAGCTAAGATGGACGTGGAAAAAGCACAACTCAAACTAAGATGGACATGCTCTTACTCGAGCAGGATGCAGCAGCTGCACTCGGTCCTGGGAAGCTGCTGTTGAAGGAAGTGATCGAAGCAGCTCCTATCTTCACATCAAGCAGTTGTTTAAACAATCAGTTGACACATTAGACCGCACGAAGGAATACACAGCCACCCAGGCCAAAGAGAAAAGTCAAATAAAAGTTGAATCGCCAGACCAACAGCCATCAACATAAAACACAGCATGAACCACGAGATGTGAACTCCATTCAACACTCACGTCTCCAGACAGGGCACAAGGAACCCAGAGTTGGCTTTGTTACTACACTACAACAAAGGACACCTTCACAGCCAGAAGTCACATCAGTCACCAGCCCATCTTCAAAGAACATTCAAGACAATCACCAAGATTCCAAGTCTAGCTACAGTCCTCTTTTTCATCCAATGTCCAGTCATACACCTTGTCAGCCTGTCTACGATCAAGGGAATGTGGCAGACTTTGAAAGATATTTAAGCTCACCGTGAGCGAATCATAACGGGCCTGATAAAGTACAATCAGAGGCCTCAACATAACGTCCAGTGAAGAAATTGTTTTGTTGGTCACGTGGCTAGGGAAGGAGTCAGCTGAAAACGCAAAACGCATCAGGACTATCCATATCAATTCCCCAGACAAAGGCCTAAAAAGGATATGGGACAGACTGGAAACCTGTTAAGGTTGCACCTGAAAATGGTGGAGGATTCACTGTTTGAACGGATCCACAGCTTCTCTAAAATCATCAACAGAGACTATTCAAAGCTCCATGAGTTCAGTGATTTTCTCATAGAATTGGAGGCAGCCAAGGCAGATGGACCACCTGCCTAGTTTGCATATTTAGACAGCGCGTGGGATAAACCCGTTAGTTGAAAAGTTACCATTCAACCTTCAAGAAAAGTGGCTCAACATTGGCACAAACTACAAATTACAACACAATGTAACATTTCCACCCTTTGATGTTTTTGTTGACTTCATTGGAAAACAAGCTATAATTAGAAACGACGCAGGCTTCAAATTTGCAGGTCAAATTGACACCTCAAAAGCAGACAGAGTCCAATGGAAGCAGATCCTAAACAGAGAAGTCTCAGTTCGTAAGATCGATTTCCAGTCTACTGCCCCTCCTATTACTGACAAACAACACTTTGAAGCTGATGATCCTGAGAAACACTGCCCTAATCATAAAAAGCTTCACCTGCTCCAAAAATGTCGGGCATTTCGTACAAGGCCGTTGGAACAACGCAAGGAATTCCTGAAAGAGAATGGCACATGTTTTAAGTGTTGCACATCCACTAAACACATAGCAAAAAACTGTAAATGTATTACTGAGTTTCTAAGTGTGAGAGTGCAAAGCACATTTCTGCACTTCATCATGGACCAGCACAATGGTTCCAGGTCCCAAGCCCCCTGACACAGCTTGGCGGGGAGCAAGACTCAGAACCTTCAACAGAGGTCAGTGCTAGCTGTACAGATGTATGTGGTGGTGATCAAAGCTACAAAATCCTGCTCAAAGGTCTGCCTTGTTAAAATATATCCTAGTGGCCGTCCTGAGAAATCCCTGAAAGTTTATGCAATCATCGACGAGCAGAGCAACAAGACCCTCGCTCGTTCAGAGTTCATCTCCATACACACTCCGAACCTGCTCTGGAGTGACAGAATCCACTGGGAGAAGAGCTTCAGGCTACAAAATTGAATCCATTGATGGAAAAGTGTGGCTCTCCTTACCAAGCCTCCTGGAATGTGATGATATCCGTAACAACAGATCAGAAATCCCAACACCTAATGCTGCAGCCAACCATACTCACCTCAAATCAGTTGCTAGCCTCATCCAAGAGCTGGATCCAAACGCGTCTATCATGCTTCTCCTTGGGCGAGACATAATCTCTGTTCATAAAGTGCACAAACAGGTTGATGGGCCGCGCGATGGTCCCTATGCTCAAAAACTTGACCTGGGATGGGGGATCGTTGGAAATGTATGCCTGGGAGGTGTTCACAAGCCGGCCACAGTGAATAATTTCATCACCATTACGACTGAACAAAAGTGTCCCACAGTCTCTAAACCTTGTCCTATCGTATTTCAAGTCAAGGAGAGACATGGCCAGTTTCAATGCCCTGAATACACAAAGGTATCCTTCTCAAAGAAATGTAAGCAAGATGACGTGGGCTCCACAGTGTTTCAGCAGACCAAAGATGACAACAAAGTCGGTCCTTTTATTGATGACATCAACTTCCTGCAAATCATGGAGAAGAGTTTGAAAAAGGACATAACCAACAGCTGGGTAGCCATTTAAGACTCCAAGGCCCATCAACAAAGTTCAAACCTTGAATCGTTTTTCCTCTTTTAGACGCAACATTGAAAGAAAACCAGTGATGAAAGAGAACTTTTTAGCTCTTTCAAAATGAACGTGCTAAAATAGCTCCCCCACTCACATCTAATGAAGAAAGATGGTATTTACCGGCCTTTGGTGACTATCAACCAAAGAAACCTGGGAACATCCGTGTGGTGTTTCACTCTAGCGCCAAATACAATGGTGTGTCACTTAACGATGTCCTGTTAACTGGACCTGACCTCGACATCACCCTTATAGGGGTGCTCCTCAGGTTTCCCAAAGAAGCTACAGCCATAACAGCAGACATTCAGAAGATGTACCACTGTTTCTTAGTTAGAGAAGAGGACCGCACTTATCTCAGGTTTTCATGTTTCAGAAAAAACAACTCATCTGAAGACATCATGGAATACAGAATGAGGTTCCATCATGGAATACAGAATGAGGTTCCATGTCTTTGGAAATTGTCCCTCTCCCGCAGTGGACATCTACTGTTTAAGACAGTGAGTGAAAAATGCTTAGCCCGTTGAAAAGCAATTTGTCAACTGCGACTTTTATGTACATGACGGGCTAACGTCACTTCCCTCAGTTGAAGCTGCAGTGAAGCACGTCACTTCCGGTTTGGAGTTCGCGCGCGTCTGGCTGGCTGTTTTCGACGTGGGGCTGTCGAGTTTGGCGATCGCCTTGTGCAAAGCCAGCACATCTTTTTGTACTTTTTGGTGCTTTTTTGGCTTCGCTGTGTCACTGTGCCGTGACACTTTGCAGCTTGTGTCGATCGGTGCTGCGGGCTAGCACACCGAAGCCGGCTAGCATTAGCAGCCTGAGATACGGAGGTGGGATTTTTTCTTCTGTTGCTGGATGCGTCGGCAGATAGTCCATCGTAATGCCTGCACCGAGGAAAAGCCCGACTTCGGAGGAGTTCGAAGAGATGAGGCTCACACTCCACTCCCTATGCGGCGATATGACTGCGGTAAGAGAGCACCAGGAGCAGCTTTTGGGCCTGCTGGAAGAGGTAAAACAACAACGCCTCCAGAACGTGGAAAAAGACCAGCGCATTGTGGACCTGGAGTGGCGAGTGGATGAGCTGGAGCAATACTCCCGCATGAATGATGTGGTCATCACCGGGATCAAGATCAAGCCGCGCTCCTACGCGCGTGTGGTGGCCCAGCGTGCAGGAGATACAGTCGGTGGAGCAGCAGGTGGCTTCCTATCTCCAGAGCAAGGGAATAGAGATGGACCTGGAGCACATCGAGGCTTGTCACCCACTGCCCATGAGGAACCAGAGACCACCAGCTGTCATCATGAGATTCGCAAACAGAAAAAAGAAAATCGCACTATTAAGGCAAGGACGCAAACTCAAAGGTACAGATGTTTTTATAAATGAACATTTGACCAGGAAAAATGCTGACATCGTAAGGATCGCACGACAACTTAAAAGGCAAAGCAAGATTCAACAAAACTGGGTAACGAACTGTAAGATCTTCAAAGTCTTGGTGATAAGGAACATAGAAGATCTTGATAAGTATTGACATTGATGCAGTACTTGGTATCAATGTAGCTTTGTGACCTTTACATCATCTCATTGCTACCCACACCAAGAACACAGACCACACCAAATATTAATATGGACATGTTACAGAAGATCCTACAACATCAACAAAAAGAACTGGACATGTGTGAGTATCAAGAGCACGCCACAACAGAGACTGATATGGAGATAGACCCTGATAATAATTTTTTCTCTGCGATTGTAAAAAACTGCAATTATTTTACCTGTGACCAATATGAAAGCAGTGTAAAATCAGAAGATAGTCTGTCAATAATACATTTCAATAGTCAAAGCATGTACACTAGCTTTGAGGCTATCAAGGATTACTTGAAAGAATTTAGTCATCATTTACCATTATTGCAATTACTGAAACCTGGTTCAACAATGATAAAGGTATTGATTTTAGTCTGAATGACTATGAATTAAGATACATAAACAGAATAAATAAAATAGGAGGGGTCGCACTGTAAATTCATAAATCTGTTACATTTAAAGTTTTAACAAACATGACCATAGCAGTCGATGGATTATTTGAATGTTTAACAGTGGAAATCCTTAAATGACAAAAAGACAAATATCTTCATGAGCTGTGTATATCGGGCACCTGGTTCAAGCATAGAAACTTTCAATGAGTGGATTTTCCTCCGTGAACCTTAAAACCATATTTATCTGTGGTGATTTTAACATTGAAACTCAACCAAACAAAAACATGTTGATGACTTCCTTGACACAATGTACAGCTTGTCTCTGTATCCAACCATAACCAAACCAAGCAGAATAACAACACATAGTGCCACAATCATCAACAACATTTTTACTAACATTATGGGAAATCAAATCACCAGTGGCCTATTTATATGTGACATCACTGACCATTTACCTGTTTTTACTTTATATGACTGTCATCTCAAGAAAGCCAAAGACACTATGGCAAAAATCTCTAAACGAATTAAAACTGAGGAAACAATTTGTGCCCTAAACAATAGTTTAGCAGTTCAGGATTGGACTTCAGTATACAGAGATCCAAATGTGGACAGTGCTTATTGTAATTTTTAGACATCTTTACTTCCCTGCATAATAAACATTGCCCCGTGAAAGAATATTTTATAAAAGGAAAAAATAAAAATAGCCCTTGGATCACAAAAGGGATAATTAATGTCTGTAAAAAGAAAAACAATCTCTACAAAATTTTCATCAAAATAAAAACAAAAGAAGTCGAACAACGATACAAGAAGTACAAAAATAAATTAACTGATACTATAAGAACAAGCAAACGGTTATATTATTAAAAAAAACTATATGAAAACAAAAACATTATAAAAGAAACTTGGGATGTTTTGAATAGTCTAATCAAACAAGAATATTCAAAGTTGACATATCCTGATTACTTTATTGATGAAAACGGTGAAGATTATAATATGAGTAATGTAGTGAATAAGTTAAATAGTTTTTCTGTAAATGTTGGTCCTAAATTGGCTGTTGATATCCCAGACAATGGAGTTACAAAATCATCTATTGAACAGAATTCTTCGTCATTCTTCCTCTCAGCTACAAATGAGCAGGAAGTGACAAACATTGTGCGGAAGTGTAAAAGTAAGTGCTCCACTGACTGCCATGATATCAACACGATATAGGTTCAAAAAGTTATACTGAATATTGCAAAACCTTTAACTTATATATGTAACCTATCATTCCAGACTGGCTGCTTTCCAAGTCAAATAATAATAATAATAATAATACCTGGGATTTATATAGCGCTTTTTTAAGTACCCAAAGTCGCTTTACATGTAGAACCCATCATTCATTCACACCTGGTGGTGGTAAGCTACTTTCATAGCCACAGCTGCCCTGGGATAGACTGACAGAAGCGTGGCTGCAATTTGCGCCAACGGCCCCTCCGACCACCACCTATCATTCATCATTCAATTCACCGGTGTGAGTGGCACCGGGGGCAAAGGGTGAAGTGTCCCGCCCAAGGACACAACGGCAGCGATGTTTTTTTGGATGGTAAGAGGCGTGGAGCGAACCTGCAACCCTCAGGTTTCTGGCATGGCTGCTGTATCCACTACTCACTACGCCATGAAAATCGCTAAGGTAACTCCGCTCTTCAAAAGTGACAGCAAACACGCTTTCACCATTTACAGACCAATCTGTTAAAAATCTTAGAGAAACTATTTAACTCTCGACTTGAATCTTTTCTTGAGAAGCATCATATAATCCAGTGGTTCTCAAATGGGGGTACGCGTACCCCTGGGGGTACTTGAAGGTATGCCAAGGGATACGTGAGATTTTTTAAAAATATTCTAAAAATAGCAACAATTCAAAAATCCTTTATAAATATATTTATTGAATAATACTTCAACAAAATATGAATGTAAATTCATAAACTGAACATCAAATCAAGTAGGCTATTCCATTCATTACCATAAACCCAGATGCCATGATGGTTTGACCCTCACTAAAATGTCTGTCAAAAAGAAGTGTGAAAAGAAATGCAACAATGCAATTCAATGTTGACAGTTAGATTTTTTGTGGACATGTTCCATAAATATTGATGTTAAAGATTTATTTTTTTGTGAAGAAATGTTTAGAATTAAGTTCATGAATCCAGATGGATCTCTATTACAATCCCCAAAGAGGGCACTTTAAGTTGATGATTACTTCTGTGTAGAAATATTTATTTATAATTGAATCACTTGTTTATTTTTCAACAAGTTTTTAGTTATTTTTATATCTTTTTTTCCAAATAGTTCAAGAAACACCACTACAAATGATAAATATTTTGCACTGTTATACAATTTAATAAATCAGAAACTGATGACATAGTGCTGTATTTTACTTCTTTATCTCTTTTTTTCAACCAAAAGTGATTTGCTCTGATTAGGGGGTACTTGAATTAAAACAATTTTCACAGGGGGTACATCACTGAAAAAAGGTTGAGAACCACTGATATAATCAATGACGGTCAGTATGGCTTTAGGTCCAAACGAACAACCTCAATGGCGATAACTGAAGCCATTGAAGAAATTACTAATGCACTGGAGCATAAAAGACATGCAGTTGGTATTTTTATTGATCTAAAGAAAGCCTTTGATACCATTAATCATTCAATTCTACTAGATAAATTGGGAAGATATGGAATTAGGGGGCTGGCTGGTGACTGGTTAAAAAGTTATTTAACAGGGAGGGTACAATTTGTTAAAATGGGTCAGTTTTTATCTGATACTCTTGGCATTGCTTGTGGTGTCCCCCAAGGGTTCGTGTTGGGGCCAAAACTGTTTAATGTATATATTAATGATATGTTTAATACATCCAAAGTCCTGAAATGTATACTATTTGCAGACGACACAAATATATTCTACAGTAGTGATGACTATAATGAGTTCATAAATACAGTAAACACAGAACTAAACATAGTGAAAAAATGGATGGACACAAATAAATTATCTTTGAATATAAATAAAACTAAGATAGTGATGTTTGGAAATCGCAACATAACGTCTAATTAAAATCTATAAACTGCTACACAATCAATTAGATTGTAATTGTGATGCAGAAAAATCCCATATTTTTACCAATTTGCAGGCTTCCCATATTCCATCCCATCCATCCATTTTCTACCGCTTATTCCCTTCGGGGTCGTGGGGGGCGCTGGAGCCTATATCAGCTACAATCGGGCGGAAGGCGGGGTACACCCTGGACAAGTCGCCACCTCATCACAGGGCCAACACAGATAGACAGACAACATTCACACTCACATTAACACACTAGGGCCAATTTAGTGTTGCCAATCAACCTATCCTATCGTAGTACCCGGAGGGAACCCACGCAGTCACGGGGAGAACATGCAAACTCCACACAGAAAGATCCCGAAGCCGGGATTGAACTCACGACTACTCAGGACCTTCCTATTGTGAGGCAGACGCACTAACCCCTCTTCCACCGTGCTGCCCGCTTCCCATATTTTCAAATGCAAATGTTGATGCTCCTCTTAGACAGAATTTATAAGACTGGAAACAAACACCAGTTTACAAACTACAGACCTGTTTTTCTACTTCCACAATTTTGTAAAAACAAATCAAAAACGTTCAACAATAGTTTGGACAGATTCATAAATAACAATGAAACATTCACAGACAACCAATACGGATACAGAGCCAACATGTCTCCATCAATGGCATTAATCGAAATAACAGAAGAGATAACCAGCTTCAGTGAGCACTGACGCTCGGAGCTGTGGAGAGAGATTCTGTTTGCCGTGGACTGTGTGACGCCCTGTTTTTGTTTTTTTTCCAAAAAAAGCTAGCTAGCTGCTAAGCTAGCGCGGAGAAAGGCAGCGCCGGTCAGTAGGAAGCTACTCCCGCAGACCGCGACCACTTCCCTGAGGACAGCAGGAACTTCACTCGGTGACAGAAAACACTGTGAGTAATGGCTTCCTGCGCGTCTTGCACCATACTCACGGAGAGGTTGGCTCTGCTAGAGGGCCGTGTCCGCCAGTTAGAGCAGAGTAATGTCGTAACTTTAGATGTTGCGGACACATCTGCTAGCGTTAGCTGTAGCGAGCTAACTAGCCCAGCTTGTAGCAGTCCTAAGCGGCCTACAAGCTACGGTGTACCGGTTGAGACGCATAATAGATTTAGCTCTTTAGCTAGTCCTACACCCCAGTCTACCGGGCACCACACCTTAGTCATAGGGGACTCCATCACCCGAAATATAAAGCTTAGCAAACCAGCCACAGTAAAGTGTATCCCCGGGGCCAGAGCACCTGACATTGAAGCTAATCTTAGGGAGCTAACTCGCAACAGGCCTAGTAAACACGAACGGCAGGCTAATCGCACCACTAATTATGCGAATATAGTTGTACACGTTGGCTCCAATGACACTAGAATGAGACAGTCAGAGATTACAAAGAGAAACATAGCCAGGACTTGTGATCTCGCCAGAAAGATGTCCAGGCATCGAGTAATTGTCTCTGGCCCCCTGCCTGCGAGAGGCAATGATGAGAGATATAGCAGATTAGTCTCGCTTAACAAGTGGCTGGCTAGCTACTGTAGGCAACAGGGACTAACGTTTATTGATAACTGACCCTCTTTCTGGGGCAAACCAGGCTTGCTGATGAGAGACGGCCTTCACCCTAACCAGGAAGGCGCCATCATCCTGTCTAGAAACATAGACTACTATTTAAGTCTCACTTGACTGACTACACTAGAGCAAGCCCGGTCACAGGCAATTACAATGTCTGTTAGTCCGGGTGAGGAGTCAGTTAAGCTAGAACTAGCCAGCGCCAGGCTGTATAATTCATGTACGCATAGCAATTCTCTTAGAATAATACACAATTCACATAATGTTTTTTCTGTTGTGTCTGTGTCAGAGGTGGACATGCATTCTACTGAGGTGGCAAATTATGATATGTCCAGTCTATTGCAGCACCAAGCAAACAATCGGAAAATTCCCGTCATATCAATTCCTAGATATGGTCGAAACTATTTAAAGTGCACTACGCATAATAAACGCAACATTGTTAATATTGCCACTACGGATAATCTTAACAAAAACTCGTCAAAACAGCCCAATACCTATAATATGGGCTTTTTAAACATAAGATCATTGTCTCCCAAGGCGTTATTGGTTAATGAGGTCATTAGAGACAACAATCTTAACGTCATTGGTCTTAGCGAAACCTGGCTCAAACCAGACAAATTTTTTGCGCTCAATGAGGCATCTCCTCCTAACTATACGAATGCGCATGTTGCCCGTCCTCTTAAAAGGGGAGGGGGTGTCGCACTAATATACAATGAAAATTTCAACCTTACCCCTAACCTAAATAATAAATATAAATCGTTTGAGGTGCTTACTATGAGGTCGGTCACACCGCTACCTCTCGACCTGGCTGTTATCTACCGCCCCCCTGGGCCCTATTCGGACTTTATCAGTGAATTCTCAGAGTTCGTTGCTGATCTAGTGACGCACGGCGACAATATAATCATAATGGGGGACTTTAATATCCATATGAATACCCCATCGGACCCTCAGTGCGTGGCGCTCCAAACCATAATTGATAGCTGTGGTCTTACACAAATAATACATGAACCCACGCATCGCAACGGTAATACAATAGATCTAGTGCTTGTCAGGGGTGTCACCACCTCCAAAGTTATGATACTTCCATATACTAAAGTAATGTCCGATCATTACCTTATAAAATTTGAAGTTTTGACTCATTGTCAACAAGCTAATAATAATAATAACTGCTATAGCGGCCGCAACATTAATGCTGCCACAACGATGACTCTTGCTGACCTACTGCCTTCGGTAATGGCACCATTCCCAAATTAAGATAACCTCACTAACAACTTTGACGATGCCTTGCGCGAAATTATTGATAGTATAGCACCGCTAAAGCAAAAAAGGGCCCCTAAAAGGCGCACCCCATGGTTTACAGAAGAAATTAGAGCTCATAAATTATCATGTAGAAAACTGGAACGCAAATGGCGCGCGACTAAACTTGAGGTTTTCCATCGAGCATGGAGTGATAGTTTAATAACTTATAAACGCAAGCTTACCTTAGCTAAAGCTAAATACTACTCAAATCTCATCCGCCTCAACAAAAACGATCCTAAATTTCTGTTTAGTACAGTAGCATCGCTAACCCAACAAGGGACTCCTCCCAGTAGCTCCACCCACTCGGCAGATGATTTTATGAATTTCTTTAATAAGAAAATTGAACTCATTAGAAAGGAGATTAAAGACAACGCATCCCAGCTACAACTGGGTTCTATTAACACAAATACGACTGTATATACGACGGACACTGCCCTCCAAAATAGTCTCTCTATTTTTGATGAAATAACATTAGAGGAATTATTACAGCGTGTAAGTGGGATAAAACAAACAACATGTTTACTTGACCCACTTCCTGGGAAACTTATCAAGGAACTGTTTGTATTATTAGGTCCATCAGTGTTAAATATTATAAACTTATCACTTTCCTCCGGCACTGTTCCCCTAGCATTCAAAAAAGCGGTTATTCATCCTCTGCTCAAAAGACCTAACCTCGATCCTGACCTCATGGTAAACTACCGACCGGTCTCCCACCTTCCGTTTATTTCCAAAATTCTCGAAAAAATTGTTGCACAGCAGCTAAATGAACACTTAGTGACTAACAATCTCTGTGAACCTTTTCAATCCGGTTTCAGGGCAAATCACTCTACGGAGACAGCCCTCGCAAAAATGACTAATGATCTATTGCTAACGATGGATTCTGATGCGTCATCTATGTTGCTGCTTCTTGATCTTAGCGCCGCTTTCGATACCTTCGATCATAATATTTTATTAGAGCGTATCAAAACACGTATTGGTATGTCAGACTTAGCCTTGTTTTGGTTTAACTCTTATCTTACTGACAGGATGCAGTGCGTCTCCCATAACAATGTGACCTCGGACTATGTCAAGGTAACATGCGGAGTTCCCCAGGGTTCGGTTCTTGGCCCTGCACTCTTTAGTATTTACATGCTGCCGCTGGGTGACATCATACGCAAGTACGGTGTTAGCTTTCACTGTTATGCTGATGACACTCAACTCTACATGCCCCTAAAGCTGACCAACACGCCGGACTGTAGTCAGCTGGAGGCGTGTCTTAATGAAATTAAACAATGGATGTCCGCTAACTTTTTGCAACTCAACGCTAA
This sequence comes from Entelurus aequoreus, assembly GCF_033978785.1. Lineage (NCBI taxonomy): Eukaryota > Metazoa > Chordata > Actinopteri > Syngnathiformes > Syngnathidae > Entelurus > Entelurus aequoreus. Next base: position 47,267,346 of record NC_084738.1, on the reverse strand, counting down.
GAAAACGGAAATGCTGATTATCGGTCCTGCTAGACACCAACATCTATTTAATAATACCACCTTAACATTTGACAACCAAACAATTAAACAAGGCGACTCGGTAAAGAATCTGGGTATTATCTTCGACCCAACTCTCTCGTTTGAGTCACACATTAAGAGTGTTACTAAAACGGCCTTCTTTCATCTCCGTAATATCGCTAAAATTCGTTCCATCTTGTCCACTAGCGACGCTGAGATCATTATTCATGCGTTCGTTACGTCTCGTCTCGATTACTGTAACGTATTATTTTCAGGTCTCCCTATGTCTAGCATTAAAAGATTACAGTTGGTAAAAAATGCGGCTGCAAGGCTTTTGACAAAAACAAGAAAGTTTGATCATATTACGCCTATACTGGCTCACTTGCACTGGCTTCCTGTGCACTTAAGATGCGACTTTAAGGTTTTACTACTTACGTATAAAATACTACACGGTTTAGCTCCAGCCTATCTCGCCGATTGTATTGTACCATATGTCCCGACAAGAAATCTGCGTTCAAAGAACTCCGGCTTATTAGTGATTCCCAGAGCCAAAAAAAAGTCTGCGGGCTATAGAGCGTTTTCTATTCGGGCTCCAGTACTCTGGAATGCCCTCCCGGTAACAGTTAGAGATGCTACCTCAGTAGAAGCATTTAAGTCCCATCTTAAAACTCATTTGTATAATCTAGCCTTTAAATAGACCCCCCTTTTTTAGACCAGTTGATCTGCCGTTTCTTTTCTTCTCTCCTCATCTCCCCTGTCCCTTGCGAGGGGGAGGTGCATAGGTCCGGTGGCCATGGATGAAGTGCTGGCTGTCCAGAGTCGGGACCCCGGGTGGACCACTAGCCTGTGCATCGGTTGGGGACATCTCTGCGCTGCTGACCGGTCTCCGCTCGGGATGGTTTCCTGTTGGCCCCGCTGTGGACTGGACTCCCGCTGATGTGTTGGATCCACTGTGGACTGGACTTTCACAATGTTATGTCAGACCCACTCGACATCCATTGCTTTCGGTCTCCCCTAGAGACCTCTCCAAGGTTTCTCATAGTCATTCACCGACGTCCCACTGGGGTGAGTTTTTCCTTGCCCGTATGTGGGCTCTGTACCGAGGATGTCGTTGTGGCTTGTACAGCCCTTTGAGACACTTGTGATTTAGGGCTATATAAATACACATTGATTGATTGAGATAGCAAAAAATGTGCTGCCGCAGTCTTTATGGATTTAACAAAAGCATTTGACACAATTTATCACAATATCTTAATAAACAAATTAGAAAGGTATGGAATCAGAGGGTTGGTCTTGAACTGCGTTAGAAGCTACTTAACCAACAGGAAGCAATTCGTGAAGATAGGAAAACAAACGTCTACAGAGCTGAAAATATTTTGCAGCGTACCTCAAGCATCAATACTGGGACCAAAATGTATCAATCTTTATATAAACAACATTTATAAAGTTACAACGGACTTAAAGTTAGTATTATTTGCAGATGATACAATTGTGTTTTGTTAAGGAGAGAACACACAAAAGCTAATACAAATAATAATAGAAGAAATGAAAAAGAAAAAAAATGGTTTGACAAAAACAAGACTATCTTTGAATATCAGTAAAACAAAAATAATGCTATTTGGTTACAGTAGAAGGGAAAGTCAAACACAAATACAACTAGTCGGAGTAGACATTGAAAGAGTAAATGAAAACATATTTTTGGGTGTAATAACAGATGATAAAATGAACTGGAAACCTCATGTAAAAAATATACAACATAAAGTAGCAAGAAACACGTCCATAATGAATAAAGCAAAATATGTTCTAAACCAAAAATCACTTCATATTCTTCACTGCTCGCTAGTGTTACCATATCTGAGTTATTGTGTATAAATAGGAGGAAACAACTACAGATGTGTGCTTCATTCAGTAACGGTGTTACAAAAAAGATCAATTAGAATAATACATAATGTTGGATATAGAAAACATACAAACCCTTCATTTATTGAATTAAAAATATTGAAATTCAACGACTTGGTGCATTTGCAAACAGCTAAATCTATGTACAAAGAAACTATAACCTGCTACCCAAGAATATACTACAATTCTTCTCAACAAAAGAGAAATATAACCTTAGAGAACAATCTATTTTAAAACATTGGTATGCACGTACAACACTTAAGATCTTTAGCATAGCAGTATGTGGAATTAAATTATGGAATGGATTAAGCAAGGAAATCAAACAACGCACCAATATGATTCAGTTCAAGAGAATGTTCAAACTAAAAATGTTCACAAAGTACAAAGAACAATTATGATAAACATCTTGAACCTTTAAAAAAAAAAAAAAAGGTAATCTCATTCATCTTTTAGATGAACCATAAATTACTAATAATAATAACTATCTACTAATGAAAACTTTAATTATTAACAAAGAAATGAGATACAACTGCTATGATATAAAAAGGGGTAGGATAAAGTTAAAGTACCAATGGTTGTCACAAACACACTAGGTGTGGTGAAATGTGTCCTCTGCATTTGACCCATCCCTTTGTTCACCACCTGGGAGTAAGGAGAGCAGTGAGCAGCAGCGGTGGCCACGCCCGGGAATAATTTTTGGTGATTCAACCCCCAATTCCAACCCTTGGTGCTGAGTGCCAAGCAGGAAGGTAATGGGTCCCATTTTTATAGTCTTTGGTATGACTCGGCCGGGGTTTGAACTCACGACCTACCGATCTCAGGGCAGACACTCTAACCACTAGTCCACTGAGCAGGTAAATAAGCTCTGCTTCCTCCTACCCATTTTCGGATGTGCTGGAATGAAACAACTGGAAATATGTGATGCATTACATCAGGTGTGGGCAATTAATTTTTACCGAGGGCCGCATGAGCAACCCGAGCACTGCTGGAGGGCCACATCGACAATATTTCAATTAAATTTTGCTCAATATTATTTTTGATATATACCGTAAGATATATTATAATAATAATAATAATAATAATAATAATAATAATAATTAATAATAATAATAATACTTTAATTTAACCTAACTTAACTTTATACCAAAAGCACTGCTTTGGAAATAATTTGTACCCCTTTCAGAGATCACATTTAGTTCCCCTTAAACATCCTCATGTTGCACAATGAAATGTAAGCATAGGATGAAGTGTGCATTCCGGTAACTTTCTCTAGTAACAGCATTCCATGATGAATATAAATAAATTAACATTAATGATAAATGACAGTAAAATAAGCACACGTATGACTGAGGAGTCATAGTGTAACTTTGTGTGGTGTTTGAGTTGTCCGACTTTTTGTGTGGCCATAAATGCACCAGTGGTTTAGTGGTATGCGTGTTGGTGACAGATGACAAGTTGGTTTTGGCCTGGTTTGTACGGCAGAAAATGACTAGTTTTTCGAGATAGGAGTGTTTTACTCATATTTTTGGTGTGGTTATGGCCGAATATAAACAGTTTTGCTCAATAAAGTGATCGATATAATTCCTGGCCTCGAAGCATCTCGATAGACGTTACAATAATTGAACGGTGTTGACGAACACCGTTAGGGTCGCTTGTTGTCACTGTCAGTCAAAGTTGCATTGCAAAATTACACAGAATAAATGTGTTTATTTTGTTTAGAATTCAGATGGGATTTGATTTGGTGCGCGGCATATATTTGCTGTGCGCAGAGGACGCTTGAGCAGTGCGCAATTGCGCAGGCGCGCACCTTAGAGGGAACGTTGCTTGGCAGTCCATGTCTTGTTGGAAACACGCCATTCGTCATCAACTTTTCTCTTTTTAGCGTCTCGGGTGTAAACCGTGCTTCACTTGTCGCTGTGCACCTTCACTCATAGGTTACACACGGACATACGCCCATAAATAACACTTTTCAAAATAAAAGCAGCACAGTTGTATTGCGCGCACGACATAGATGTTTTTTGAACTTTATTTTGTAATTTGTGATTGCAGCTGTTCACATTCACTCACAATCATGCACGTGCATACGTCCACACGGAAGTAATACAAATAACGCTTTTCAAAACAAAAGCAGCATCATTGTATTGCACACTCGACATAGATACATTTTTAAATTTATTTTGTAATTTATGATTGGCCTCACGCGGGCCGGACAGGGACGCAAAAAGGGCCGGATGTGGCCCGCGGGCCGCAGAATGCCCAGGTCTGCATTACATGGTATTTATATTGTATGCACGTTTGAAATAAACTAAAACTGCAACTGAAAGTGAAGGTGCAGCAAATCAAGGGGTCCAACAGGAAGTAGAACCAGAATAAGAGCAACAGGACAGAAAATGAAACAGAACCCAGGACAATGACAAAGTACAAACTGTCATGTGGGATCATGAATAATCAGACTGCCTTGAAATAAGTCAGCATAATTGCAGCAAAAGTGAACATGTCGTAGCTCGAATGATCACATTACCCTGTTTTGAGATTATCAATGGCCTCCTCCACCCCCTTCTGGTTGTTTCGGATCATGTACTGATGCATGTTGGGATAGTTGGAACGGATATTCTCCTCTGTGCTGCCGTTGGGCACGGTGCCAAAGCGAAGAGGGGGGTACTGCTCAGTGGGCTGCTGGAACTGGAAAGCAATCATGGTCATGGTTAGAAAGGGACCAAAACACTGATGCTAACAAGGCTAAATTTATCCCGGAGTCCTTCCGGGACATTACCTTCTTGTCCGAGAGTCCTGACACAGTGTCGATGTACTCCTCCTGGATCATGAAGGCGGCAAGGTTTGCGGTGTAGGACGCCAGGAAAATGACAGCGAAGAAGGCCCACACCAGCACCTGCAGCCGGCAGCAAGAGCGGGTCAAACCAGCTAAAGATTTGACCTTGTCATTTTGGAAGCGCTTCTGCTCTGCTTCTGCCTGTGACATCATCGAAGGACACAGTGGAAGTCTGGACGATCTAGATCTAAAGGAGCTATAGGTCAGAGAGAGTCTTCTGAAAAGTAGATGCATTCCTGGAAGAAGGAGAGCGTGAGGACCAGCAGCAAGCAGCCGATAATGCTGATGTAGACGCACGCCACGCAGAGTATGGTAACAAAGAGCATGCTCATTATGTGTGGGCACACTCCATTGCCTCGAGGCACACAGGTGTCCACCGTGTATAGCAGGGGTGGAGGGGGGCATCGTGCACAATGACATAGAGCAGTGTCACATAGCGCACAGGCATTTTACACAGAGAGAGTGACATCACACAGAAAGGTGTCAAACAGAGTGTCTCAGCTGATGTAGAGCATTGTCACATAGAGCTGCATCACATGGCGTGAACACAGACAAAGCAACGACACATAACATGTAACTTTTCATAGTCTCTTTCAAAACAATAAACTTTAAAAAAATATTTGTATAACCTATCCAGTCCAACTTTATCTGTAGAGCACTTTAAATATAACCGGTGGACCAAAGTGCTATACAGAAAAATAATAATAAGAGGCATGGAAACTAACAACGCAGAAACTTACGACAATACATATTGAAAAACCCCCCACCTAAATTGGAATTTAATTATGAAACCAAATCTGTACCTAAGTTACGATCAGAGCGAAAAGAGATACGTCCTGCACCGCAATCTAGTCCTTCACTCTCACGTTACTCATCTACAAATCTTTCATCCTCGCTCAAATTAATGGGGTAATCGTCGCTTTCTCGGTCCAAATCTCTCTCGCTGCATTGTAAACAATGGGAAAATGTGAGCAGCCCTTCCTCCTGTGACGTCACGCTACTTCCGGTATCGGCAAGGCTTTTTTTAATCAGCGACCAAAAGTTGCGAACTTTATCGTCGTTGTTCTCTACTAAATCCTTTCAGCAAAAATATGGCAATATCGCGAAATGATCAAGTATGACACATAGAATGGATCTGCTATCCCCGTTTAAATAAAAAAAATTCATTTCAGTAGGCCTTTAATGTGAATGTATATTGTATATACATTTTTATGTACACGTGTTTGCATTTGTTCATTGCTTTAACAATAGTTTTCCATATTTGTTTTTTTTCCCACATATTTTTCTGATACACATACCTGTACTTACTCAACAAGACACTGTCATGACTTTATCTACCCCTATATAGAACGTCAACTAAGAAATAAACGCTAAAATACAGAGGACACTCCCTTTGGAATAAACTGCCACCAGCTCCTCAATCTACATTTTACTGTTTTAAAAATAATTGAAGGCCACTTAGGTCTGAAGGGATGTTTGCTGTTTATGATATGTATTGCATGCATACTTGCCAACCTTGAGACCTCCGAATTTGAATGTTTCTTATATATATAAAAATAATCCGTTCATGAATGAGTATATCCGTTCGGTCACCGTGTTCAATGGAGAAGTCTGATCTACAAAATTTGCAGGCAGCATACCCCTTCCCCTTCGAGCTGTCCTGGATACACTGAAATTATTTTTTCCAATCATTTTGGAACTTGCAAGCATACTCCTTCTTCTTACTCGTCGTCACCATGTCTCTTCTTCGTTCTTCTGCTTCGTCTCTGTTATGTTTTTGGACATTACTACTTGCCGTAGTTTTGAAGCAATGCATAATGGGAATCCGGATGTTGTGTGTCAGTGTATTAACGTGCCGGCTGGAATAAACACACGCTGAGAAATAGCTCTGTGCCTGCCTACTTTATGGGTTATAGATAAACCTATGGATAACGGAGACATATATATTAGACTACTTTTCAGGTGAGAGAGGACGCTAAAGGCAGTGCCTTTAAGGCACGCCCCCAATATTGTTGTCCGGGTGGAAATCGGGAGAAATTCGGGAGAATGGTTGCCCCGGGAGATTTTTGGGAGGGGCACTGAAATTCGGGAGTCTCCCGGGAAAATCGGGAGGGTTGGCAAGTATGATTGCATGTGACTTACCTATTTTTTTATTTGTTTTGCTGCGTGTAAATTGTGACGTTTTGGGGGAGATGTCTCTACAAGACCTTAGGGTCTTCTTAACCTGTCCCACACACATTTTTGCGCTACTTGATGTATTGTTCTCTCTCTCTCTCTCTCTCTTTCTCGCTGTCTCTCTCACTCTCTATGTGCAAATAAATACAAAATAAGAATAAAAACATGGACAGAAAGAATAACCAAAATAAACCACATATTCAATCAATCCACCAAATGAAGCAAACACGCTGATGCACGTTTGGCTAAAAGGATTTTTAAAAGAAAACCGCATTTTAAAAATGTTGTCTATCATTCACAATCCTTATGTAAGACAAGAACTTTTCTTTCTTTTTAATGCATTCTAACTAGTAAATAAACATTAGCAACAGTCTGCTAACAATAGAGTCAATAGCTATGTGCACATAGGCACAATTAATGGGATTAAAAGCCTAACCGGAATAAAAATGCTTCATGTAAACACACCATTCAGAATATTCTGACCCAATCACACACGTTCGGATCCAAATTTCCTTCTGATTGAGACGGGTGGTTTATGCCAATAGTCATTCAGATTGGAGTACGTGTAAGTATTTCTTCCGAAGTTTGTGTCAAAATTTCCCTTACTTGATTCCGTGGCTCGGGGTCTTTCTGTGTAGAGTTTGCATGTTCTCCCGTGGCTGCCTGGGTTCTCTCTGGGTACTCCGGTTTCCTCCAACCAAAGACATGCGCCTGGGGATAGGCTGATTGGCAACACTAAAATTGACCCTGATTTGTTTTACGATGAATTCCTGGCAACCACGGCTGCCAGTATTTAACGTCAATTCTATAGTTTTTTTGTAAACAGGTTATCAATATATTATTTTTTTCATAGTCATTTACCGTAAGCAGAAACTGTTATCAAGTGTAAAATTAACGGATTCAACATCAACAAACCGTAATGTCCTATACATCGTGACTGTATTTCTTACGGTGAATTCCTGGCAACCACAGCTGACTGTATTTTACCGTAAATTTGACAGATTTTTTTTACAGTGCTTGTATCATGATCAATATTATAGTGACTCACTTGATGGTTGTCTGTTAGGTCCAGCTGGCCGGGGACACTTTTTCCTGTTACGTTTGGGTAAGCACTCCATTTATGTCAGCATATCTTGGCTCCAAGTTCCACATTTATACCGGCAAGTCACGCCGACCTTACTCTCGCAGCTTCCGTCTGCTCCAGTGTTTCACTCTCTGTTCATGCTCGCTTCTATAACCAGCAGTTCATCCTCCGTATATTCAGCTTCAAAAAGATAAAGTTGTAAATCCTAATTTGTCCAAAAAATAGTCGTCTTCTTTGTTTGTTACCAAGTCTGCCATGATTAGAACACACTTGCATTTTTTTCTGGAAGTAGGAACACACATTTGTTGCTGGATGTCGGAAGTGCGTTGCTATGGGAATGGAAATAAATGCGCTGAAGAAAGAAGTTCTGGTAATGCTTAAAAGGATCATGACTGTAAATAAGACATATTGTTATGAACGTGTCTGTTACTACATTATATATATATACTAGCAGTGTGCATATAAAACGTTGATGGAGGTTTTTAAAGATGTTTTAGAGGGCTTTGAGGGCTACAATGGTGACTCCCATCAGCCGCATCTTTCAAACGTTTTTAAATCCTAAAAAAAAAAGACATGTGTTCTTGTCTCTCAAAATGATTACGAACGATAAACAAAATCCCCCCAAAATTTGAGGCAACAGTACATCAAAAGTGAAGTACATCAAAAAGTTATTCTTCCAAAAGTTGGTCAACTTGATTGTCGTGATGAAGATAGCGCCAAAATGAGCCGCTGGAAGTCCCGCTTAGTAAATATCTTAATCAATCGCCACAACATTATAATAGAAAATAAGACAAATACTGCACTGTAATCTATTAATGGTTGATTTACATAGGCTAGTAAGGTAAAGTTGTGTACCTGACAAGTTTCGGCTACCTTGCTTCTGCAGCCTTCATCATATAAATCAACCATTTATAAATACACATCAGTAGGCTAAATGAACCTCTTCAACATACTGCACTGTAATACATATAAGACATTTAACATGTAATTAAGGCCAAAAATATGTATAACAAACTATAAAACATATTTTTTTAAATTAAATCTGCCATGTAGTAAAGCTGTAGACTAAATAGTGAAAAGAAAGTAAGGTTAGCATGTAGCAATTAGAAGTGAGAGGTCCAATCATCATCATAAAGACAAACAAGTACAAGTTTCAATTGTCTGCTCTGACCTGCTTTTTCTCATTCGACTCATTAAGCCGCTAATGAACCCTCGACCTGATTGGACTTTGGTAAAAAGCACTCAAGCAGATGAGTTCTTCTCCTCGTGGGCCGCGTCACTTTGTGCTAGCCGGGGGGGAAAAAAAAGTTTGCAAAAAATAGACATAATTGCGCTGCTGGCTAAAAAAACTAGAAACTCTTTTCATGTGAATGAGGCAGAACAGCAGCAGAAAATTCAGGTCAACGTGTACTTTACCAACGTTTGGATGTCCAAGCTAAAGCTGTCCAAGCTAAAGCTAGCTGCTAGTTTTTCAACGAGATCCAACATTCAGGGTAGACTTTCAAACAAAAATCATAATTACCATAATCTTGCTGGTGGTTCCTCTGGGGTTCTCCACAGGCACTGAGTTGTTGAACACCAACGCCCACAAAAGCCAGACAGACTTGCCGATGGTGAACTTGGATCCACCTGACTCTGACACAGACAAAACACACACACACACACACACACACACACACACACACACACACACACACACACACACACACACACACACACACACACACACACACACACACACACACGCAAGAATTTGAGCAGTACGTCTACAGACATCATAACGACTGACAGATATTTTTGTTCTTACTTTTGGCGCTTTGCAGGCTGCGGTTGTAACCGACCGGACTGAAGAACTCAAAAATGAAGACTGTGACAGCCACCACCGACAAACACATGACGAACATCATTACCCACACAGCGGGGCTGTATGGCTCTGTAACATACACACACACACACACGCACACAGACACAGAGTTAAAGTTACTTAAAAAATGTATTTAATTTTCTAGATGAAAGACTACTATGCATCTAATCCTGCATTATCCTGTGCCCCACTACATCCCCAGTGCTACTCTGCGTGTTAGCTGTGCCCCTTCATATGTTACCTGCGTCCCTCCACATGCTACCTATGCTGTCACATGCTATCGGTGTCACCCTACATGTTACCTGTGCCGCCCCCATATGTTAACTGTCACCCTAAATGTTATATGTGTGCCCCAACGTGCGACCTGTGTGTCACCAAATTTTACCTGTATCCTTCCTCATGCCACCTGTGTCCTCTCAACTGCTACCCGTGTCCCAAAACATGCCCCCTGTTCTAGTCTACATGCTACCTGTGTCACAATACAGGCTACCTGTGTCACCCTACATCAGACCTGGGCAAATTAAGGCCCGGGGGCCACATGTGGCCCGTTAAGCCGGACATTCCCAAATATTTTTTTTTAGATGTTTAAGATGGAAAGTGTAGCTGCCATTATGATGTGCAGTGATGTTTTCTAATGACCGTAAGTCTTCAACTATACTAAGTCTTTCAATGCTTGGAATCTGCGCTTTTGCATGATATTTTAGTGACTCGTGTTGTCCTGATACCAAGATTATTTCGCTACTTTTCGATACTTTTCTAAATAAAGGGGACCAGAAAAAATTGCATTATTGGCTTTATTTCAAGCAAAAATCTTAGGGTGTGGCGGACCGGTACTTTTCAGAGGCGGTATGGTACCGAATATGATTAATTAGTATCGCGGTACTATACTAATACCCGTATACCATAGAACCCTACTAGTTACTACTAGTAGTGTGGGTGGGGAGCGTTTCCACAGAGTGTTTCCAGAGCGGCCAGCCTGAAATGTGGGTGTCAGGGACAGATGCGGAAGGAGATTTTTTACAAGAATGTTCTAAAGCTTCGTGATGTATCAGATATATCAGATTGTAGATGTTTTTTGTTTTTTTACCCTTCACGTTCATATTTCGCTGTGTTTGTTGCATTTGGCTTGATTGTAAAATATGTGGATGGAGAGGGGGCGTGACGTTCATATGTTCTCAATATTCAGGGTTTTATCGTTCATAGAAAAATAAAACAATTCCATTCCGTTTTTAAGGCGGTCTGTCATAACATTTTTAGCATTCAATCAGACTTTATTGTGAGGTTTTGTATTAGTTTTTCTAAAAAAATAGATATACCGGCCCCCAGACACATTTTTTTCTCTAAATTTGGCCCCCGTGTCAAAATAATTGCCCAGGCCTGCCCTACATGCTACCTGTGTCCCTTTTCATGCTATCTGTGCCACCCTACATTCTACCTGTGTCACCCTATTTGCTACCTGTGCTGCCATACATGCTACCCGTGTAACCCTAAATGCTATTTATATTTGTGTGTCCAAAATGTGTACAAAATTTTGTGTTTTAAATGTGCCCCAGTAGGCTAATTGGGCCACCCTACATGCTACCTGGGGCGGTGGGGCTCGGTTGGTAGAGTGGCCGTGCCAGCAACTCGAGGGTTGCAGGTTCCTATCCCATCCCTATCACTGCCGTTGTGTCCTTGGGCAAAATACTTTACCCACCTGCTCCCAGTGCCACTCACACTGGTTTAACTGTAACTTAGATAATGGGTTTCACCACGTAAAGCGCTTTGAGTCACTAGAGAAAAGCGCTATATAAATATAATTCACTTCACTTCATTTAACTGTGCTGTCCCATTATACATGCTACCCATGTAACCCTAAATGTTATTCGTATTTGTGCCCCAATAGGTTAAGTGTGCCATCCTACATGTTACCTGTCACCCTCCACATTTTACCTGTCCCCATAAATGCTCTCTGTGTCACCCTACATTCTACCCGTGTCACTCTAAATTCTACCTGTGTCCCTTCAGATGCCACCTGTGCAGCCATACATGCTACCTGTGTGACCTTAAATTCATTCTATTTGTATTTATGTGCCCCAATAGGCTAACTGTGCCACCCCTGATGTTACCTGTTCCCCTCCACATGCTATCTGTCACCCTACATCAGGGGTGGCCAAACTGGGGTGGCCAAACTTTTTCCACCGAGGGCCACTCACTGAAAAATCAAAGCAAGCGGGGGCCATTTTGATATTTTTTATTTTAAAAACCAATACAATATATGTATAAAAAATATACATTTAGGCCTCCACTCAGGCTTGATACCGGGGACTCCAAAGGGTTTAGGTTAAAAAAAGAAAAAAAAGTCATTATTTAGTATTATTATTATTATTATTATTATTATTCAAAGTTTAAATATTTAGATCAATATTAGGTATATCTGTCAATATAACGTTTGGTTTTTTTTAGATTTAAGTTGTATGCCCTTTTTGTCAAAGAAAACCCAGTATTTTATGGAAAAAACAAAATATGAAATATTTTCCCCCCAATACATTTTTAAAGTGGAACATTTCAGATTATATAATAATTGGAGCTCATAACATAACAACATTGATTTTAATGTATTATTATTTTTTGAGCAATGACACTTAAAAAAAAAAAAAAAAAAGTCCCACTAAAATTATTGGGGATACAAAAGGGTCCTGCTCAGCAAAGTGTAAATCGTATTTTTTTTTTTAAACTGTTAACACAATAGTCTCGAGATCAACTTCAGATCTATCCGTCAATTATAACTTGTATTGTTGTTTATGATGTTCCTTGTTTGTTCATTTTAGGCCCTTTTTATATGGCAAACACAAAATATGCAAAATTTTCCCCAAAAAATATCTCAAAGTGGAATATTTAATGTGACCTAATTGGAGCCTTGAATAGGTCAATAATTCATAATAACATTGTTTTTGATCCATTATTATGTTTTAAAGAAAGAAACACTCAGCATGCCAACTTAGTGTTATTAGAGTCAACATAGCAACATTTTATTGTCACCTGTTTACTCTTTTATACTACTTTTTATGTTTTTTATTTTTTTTTATCGTATTTATGGAATGTGCCGTGGAGCCGTTAAAAAATTACCTGCAGGCCGCAAATGGCCCCCGGCCCGCACTTTGGACATCCCTGCTCTACATGCTACCTGTGTGCATGACATTACCGCCGTCTCCTGCACTTAAAGATAGAATACTGTTTTTTATGATAAACACATGAAAGAGCACTGTGCAAGTATGCACCATAAGGTAAAAAGTGCAGCAGTAGTTAAGATAATATTGTCTGTCGTACATGAGGAATATGAGAAGCTGAGAGCAGGAGGCTGAGAATTGAGAAGTTCCTTGGGTGATTTTCTAAACGAATGAGGGATTTGCCTCCTCTGCTGTAATCGGATCAAACAGAACCGCAGAGACAGAGCCAGCAGACGGGTCGACACCTCAATTTCGGTTGTACCTCCACCAAACCACGTGTGTTTGTACGGGTTTGCACCTGACTGTATATATATATTGTATATATTTACATCATTTTGAAAGGGCTGTCAGTTGATACACTCACATCTTTAGCACAATGGAAATAGAATAAATATATTCTCTGATGTGGCGTTGGATGCACAGGAGCAGATGGTGTTAAGGTAGCAGTTAATGAGGGACTTTAATGAGCCGCGGAAGACAACGTATGAAAAGTGAACTTGGTGCTGATCTTCGTGTTTACGATATACGTGTAAGACTGCATGCTTACATCAAAACCATCATAATGTTATGGTCCTCAATTACGAGCGGCAGTTCTTCAATCAAAAAGCTACAGCTGACGGTGTTAACATTGAACTCATCCCATCATGGATCATAATGCAAACATTTTAATATGGCACACACCGTAAACACTGACATTTTAAAGAGACGTAAAAGCCACGAATAAATATTCAAACATAAGCCATGCGGATCATCGACAGTCTGGATAGGTTTAATTCAAGGGATAAGAAGAAAGATGGTGGAAATCTTCACTTGTGTCCCTCAACATGCTACCTGTGTCATCCTGGATGCTACCTGTGTTCCTCTACATGCTACATCTGCCCTCAAGATGCTACCTCCCGTATTTTACGGACTATAAACTGCTACTTTTTTCCTAAGCTTTGAACCCTGTGGTTTATACAAAAGTGCAGCTAATCTATGATTATTTTTTTATTTTTTTTTAAACACTGCAACGGTTAAAGTTTAAAATGGATTCAGCAAACAAATCAAACATTTACTAAAATGATTAACTTTAAAAAACTGATAAAAATCCTGAACCTGATTAAAAATGAGAAAATCGTATTCATCTCATAAAAGATGAATAAAGACATAAATCACTTTTCTGTTTTGTTTCATCAGCCGTTTTACTGCTGCCTAACAGTTAAACAATTAATGTATCTAAATAAGATATGTAAAAAAACTAATATTTCTATGTAAATATCTCCCACAATGTACCGGTACTGTACATCTTTGGCTTATGTATGAAAACATATTATTTTCTTCTAAAATTTAGTGAGTACGGCTTATATATCGGTGTGGCTTAAGGTCTAGCAAATAAGGTATGTCTCTTAAGATGCTACCTGTGTCACTCTGCATGCTACCTGTCACACTACATGGAACCTGGGCACCCTACATGCTACCTTTGTCATCCTACGGGCTACCCGTGTCTCTCTACACCAGGGGTTGACAACCGTCCATCGAGATCGACCAGTCGATTTTTGGGGCCATCCCAGTTGATGGTGAACATTTTTGAAAAACATTTTTTTTAATTAATTAGACATCAGTGACACTCCCACCCAGAGTGATCAGCAAACCTGCAAACAGGCACAATTTTTTTACCCCTGAACACGTCCGCATGCCTCTGCCTTTCTCTCTTCAGCCTCACATCCGCCGCTTTCGCCCCGAGCGTGGCTACACCCTACATACGCGCAGCATGACGTGCACAAAAATCACCACACCGCAACAATGCATTAAGGCTGACTGTTGCAACACATCGGACATTTTCTCGCATCCAACATCAAACAACTCTTCCCTCAACCACGACCATCATCTCTCGCCTGCGACGGGAAGCTAATAAGCCAAATACTAGATTCCGCGAAGATTGCTCCAAAGTACAGATTTTGTGTTAATTTATTGTGCGTATAAAAGTAAACAGTAACATGCGCAAAGGCAGTAATAAATGATAAAACAATGTGGCAGCCAAAGAAGGACTACCCCGCTTATCCCCTGTTTTATCACACAGGCAAAACCTGCCAGGTGAACAACTGATTTGAATACTTCCAACACTGACGTAAGACAACCATGTGACTCAAGTCTCATATGTGACCATAGGATAAACAAATATACTACGGTATTAGGAATATAGCGGCCATAAACAGTTAGCGTCTACAGCTGGGGTGCCCATAGTGCAGCACAAGGGCCATCAGCCGTCTGTGGCTTGTTTGTTATTTGCCCTAAGCACATTACAAAACACAAACACGAGAAAAAAATTGGGAAGACAGAAAGAAGCACAATGTTGTTGAAATGTTGACAATAATAACAGCACAAAGCTTTTTCTTTAAAAAAATAATATATATATATATATATATATATATATATATATATATATATATATATATATATATATATATATATATATATATATATATATATATATATATATTATACACAGTATATATATATATATATATATATATATATATATATATATATATATATATATATACACTGTATATATATATATATATATATATATATATATATACTGTGTATATATATATATATATATATATATATATATATATATATATATATATATATATATATATATATATATATATATATATATATATATATATATATTTAAAATTAAATTAAAATTAAAATTAAAAATAAAAATAAAAATATATATACGGTATATATATATATATATATATATATATATATATATATATATATATATATATATAGTAGGGTTGCACTGTATACCGGTATTAGTATAGTACCGCGATACTAATTAATCATTTTCGGTACTATACCGCCTCTGAAAAGTAGCAGTCCACTAACGGATTGATACCCAAATTTGTGGTATCATCCAAAACTAATGTAAATATATAAATAAATATATATATATATATATATATATATTTGGGTTGTATGTTATACCGGTACTAGTATAGTGTTGCGGTACTAATGAATCAAAAACCGTACTATACTCTGTTTGAAAAGTACTGGTTCTGTCTATCTGTGTTGGCCCTGCGATGAGGTGGCGATGTCCAGGGTGTACCCCGCCTACCGCCCAAATGCAGCTGAGATAGGCTCCAGCACCCCCCACCACCCCGAAAGGGACAAGCGGTAGGAAATGGATGGATGGATGGGTTCCCAATTTTCTATTTTTTAACGGGCATGATGGCGCGCCGTCACGTCATGACATTGCTGGGTTTACGAGCAGAGGAGCATGTTCGGCAGCGCACAATCACAGAGTACTTACTTTTGTAGTATCCTCATGTCAACTATCTGTCAACTTGTTTATGTCACGGACACAGACACGTACGACGGAATATCATGTGTCTCATATGTGCTGGTATGACAATGAAGTTCCTTGAATCCAAAGTACCATTAGGTTTGCATTTGAAGTGTATGGCGCCTCTCTAAAACTAACAAAACAGTCAACACACATCCTTAGCTACACCATCTCATATTTCAGTTCCAAAATATTTAGGGCTTAAGATCCAAATACCTCGCGCTAAACAGCTTGTGCAATCTATAAAATAGTGTGTACTATTTGTGGGCATGTTGCGTGCGATTTACTGACACTGCGTGTGCAGTGGTGCAAACATCCTTATTTACATGAGGATTTTGGCTGTACTATACAGGGCATCATTTACTGCACATTCATGTTATCATGCTCCTACCTCCAAGAGGGCAACACGCCCCATTTTTTATGGGTAATTTAGAAGCTGTCCTGCAGTGCATCTGGGACAGAGGCTGCACTTACTCTTCTCAATAAGCCAAAAATGCATACGTCAAGACGTTTTTTCCATATATAAATATTTTAATAATATATATTATATGTGAAAAAAACAACAAAAGTCATTCCAAAACCAAAGGACATCAAAACAGGACATCTTGAATTGGTTTTAGTCACCCCCTTATTCTTCCAGCAGCTATAAAATTATCAAATGATTCAGCTACATCAGGGGTGTCCAAAGTACGGCCCGGGGGCCATTTGCGGCCCGGAGCTCGGTTTGTATTGGCCCGCGACACATTCTATAGACAAACTAAACAGGTCCCAAATTAGAACAAAAAACTATGAAAAATTAAACGGGACAAAATCCCCACAAAATGGGACCTGAAAACCAAAATGGGTCTTACTGTAACCTCAGCGTCTTACTGTATAAGGTCTTTGAGGATTTCCGTATGTCCTGTCATGATGAAAAAGTGTACAAAGTTCTTGTGAGACATGATATGTTTTTGAGTGTACTAAAGCTCTCAAAAGCATTTCAGTTGACGGTATAATAGCAATATTAGTAAATACAAGCTTACTTTCGAGCACAGCTAACATAAATACAAATAAAATAATTATTAAAATAATCATGAATTATTTTATTGCTTTGTTATCTGTAACACAAAGCTAAAATGTAGAAGTTTTTTTCAAATGTTAGCATATGTTAACCTACATTGTTTTGGTCTGAGTATTTTTCATATACAAAATGTATAAAAGTGGCCCTCGCGTCCTTCAATTTTTCTCTATGTGGCCCTCGCTGGAAAATGTTTGGACACCTCTGAGCTACATAGATGACTACCGGTAATATTTTACTTCTGACAGTCCAAAATGTTGACAAAGAGTTGTGGTCTGTCCATAGTGTGTTTGTGTAGCACAATCACTTATCCTGCAGCCGTGTGTGGAACTGTCAGTTTACACCTCCTTTCGACACATGCTAAATAAATCGCTAAATAGTTCTCGCAAAACCGTTATGAGTGTTGATAAATCACATTGCGTGTACTAAATAATTATATTTGCATCTTCTCCTCCCAGTATTGTGGACGTTTTGATGATCAGCATATATTCTGCATATTAATGAAGACAGAGATGCACAAATGATTGCACGCCTTATTCTGCTCACTTAAGGGTTGCAGTTCACTTTGCACACGTTTAGTAGATCAGCTTTGCATTTGCTTTCAGGTTTGCACATGTTTTAGTACACGCAAACCTTTAGAAAATAAGGCCTTTTTAGTCTTTACTTCTGCTCCATCCCCCAAGCCTCACATATAAATCAATTTGGTGGACAAATGGTGGTTTAGGCTAATGGTACACTAATGACATTAAGAGTTGTTTAAAATGCAGAACAAGCCAAAAGCACAGACATAGTCACACTTTTTCTCACCACAGGTACGTTTCACTGCAATCTGGTTGTCTGGGTACATGGCGGCAAAAAGACGATTCGTGTCCTCGGATGGCATGAATACAAATTATGAATGCCCACAGGATTTATGGAGGTATTGAGGATTTAATTGTTTGCAGAAAAAAAAAATGTCTGCTTTGTTGCTGTGGAAACCGTGATAGTTTTGCTGACTGTCCTCACAACATCATAAACTAACCTAAGAGTATTGCGCTGCAAGTAACTGTGGCTACAGTTTCGGGCTTTCACCCCTTCAAGTGGCTAGCAAGCGCAACCTCGCCCATATTCGAAGTTTTTACAGCAGTTTGCTTTTCGCACGTCTTGAGTCAGTGTTTTATGCCAGCCACAAATTGTATTTATTCTCAAAAATCCATGTATTTTTCAAGCTGCATTTTTTTTAGCATTGTTACTTCGATAGCAGAAGTAGTAACAAGCAAGTGGGCGTGTCTGCAGCCTATAGGCACTTGCATGCCGCATGCCCACACAGACTAGACTGAATACATTTTTTACACCACCAAAATATCATGACAGTCCGTAGCAATTTTGTTTAAATTCATAGCAGTTTAGATATAGTTCCATGACTTTCCCAAAACTTCTGAAAAAATACTATAGTCCATAACTTTTCCAAAGCCTGGAAATTGCATTTTAATATTCCATGACTTTTACAGGTTTTTTCATGATCGTACAAGCTGTAATTACCATTAGGGCTGGGCGATATGGACGAAAAAATATATCTCGATATATTGTTACTTAAACTCGATATTCGATATATATATCTCGATATATTTTCTGGTGAAAGTATACATATAAAGATATTCATTTTTGAGCGAGATTCACTGAAATTGAAGTGAATGACAACTGTACTGTTAAAAGTCAGTGGCACTTTTATTAACCCACTTAGTCAAGGTAGGTATTAACAGCACAGAAAAGAAACTGTTTTAGTAGTACAGAATTACATAACATAAATAAATTGAAAAATATTCTTTCCACGTAAAATAAATAACATAGCTGTGCAAATAATACAAAATGTATCAAACTCAGATAACAAATTAATTTGCAGGAAGGCACTTTTTAATTCCCAGTCGACGATGTAATGGACTGTCACACACGTATGGTTCTGGTCAGCGCCAAGTAAGTGACTTTACTTAATTGTGCGGCTATGATCTTCCTCACTTCGGCATATACTTTTGACAGCATTTCTCGTGCTCGAGAACAGTTTTGATTTGGGCTTACATAGTAAACAACTCAAATGAATGTTTTATCCAGACGCATACATTTGTCCAAATTTGGCCAAATAGATGCATTGTGGGTTTCCTGGACGTCGTCTACATCACTAAAAGAAGCATCTAAAGAAGAGAATCCCTCTGCCATTTTCCACTAGTTTTTTAAATATAGAAATCGCCCGCTTGAATATTCCCTCTTTCTCTTCTACGACTCTCTCGTCGTCATTTAGGATGTTTGTTGTGATTTGCTTTCCTGGTTCGATGACCCGCCCTTTCTTGCCTCTGATTGGCCTGTCCCTAATGTTTTGCCCTACTCTTAACCAATCGTGACTCATCATAGTAAACAAACAACCAATCATGGATGTTCTTGGAAGGAGGAAGGGGAGGGGTTTAGTAGCCCATGAAGGGGGAGCGGGGGAGAATCAAGGAACACAACAAATAAGCGGTGTTTGGTCATTTTAACGTGAAATAAATTATATTGATATTATGATATTTTCTTAATTCATATCTCGTTTAAAAATATATCGATTCAGTATATCTTACATACTCGATATATCGCCCAGCCCTACTCAGCAAAAAATACTACCTGTGTCCCCCTCCATCACCTGTGTCCTCCCACATGTGACTCTTTTTGTCGGTCTTTAAAGGCCTACTGAAACCCACTACTACCGACCACGCAGTCTGATAGTTTATATATCAATGATTAAATCTTAACATTGCAACACATGCCAATACGGCCGGGTTAGATTAGTAAAGTGCAAT